>NC_056741.1:1491176258-1491418758 GCF_019279795.1 Protopterus annectens | reverse complement strand
AATAAAACACAAGTGCAGCACAGCAAGGAACTAAATAAATGCTTTTACGGTTGCAGTAGCATTGAGGCTGATGAAGCATTTTTATGCTTCCAGTTAACAGGGAATGCTTGAGGGCAAGGTCCTTAAATGTGATGAGTTTGAGTTCACTTTGTAAATGGACATAAGGGCTCCATTGCCACAGAATCATTGTACAGAGCCACCTGTCTTTTCGGATGACTGGTTTGGGCAGATAAGAGTGACAATAGGGTCTTAGAAGATTACTAGGCTAATGTCTCAAAAGCCCTTACAAGCCTAGTCAATATTACCCAGATTTTATCCAGTTATGAATCCCTAAGGGCTAGAGGATGGCTTAGGTTTGTGCTTATGCCTCTGAGTATTTTACAGACTGCACCTGTCCATAAGGGATGTAGGCACCACTCCAGGAGTGAATTTATTATTCCCCATCCAATCCATTGATCCAGATTGCATTTGAGAGGGTCAGGGAAGGGTTTTGCTTCACATGATTAGGTAGCCTGTTTCAGAGAAGGGGTAATCTCAGAGAGACACACATCTGTCCCTCCAGCATGTTTTGTTCACATCACAAACCAGGATCAGATCTTTTAATCAAATAATCCTCATGCTGTGTGGTTTGAAAATGTGTAACAATTCCATCAAGACTGGATTTCAGAATGCCTTTTAGGGTAGGCATAGATCACCCCTTAATAGTCGGAAGGAGACAAGAGTAAAGGGATAGGGATTTTAGGTGATCCATACAGGACATGTTTACACCCTGTATTGTTTTGTAAGGAACATCTGAGACCACTCTAGTTGTTGCAAGTGCCTGGTCAGATACAAAACAAAACATGTATTGTACTTGATTATTGGTCTGATGAGGGCCGAGTATAGTGGGACTTTAACCTCCTCAGATCTGAATGTCCTTACTTATAATCTGTGTCATATAGAAGGACTTCCTCACCACCATGGACACATGGTGGTCAAAGTTCAGTTTACTGTCTATCTGTGTACCTAGATGTCTCACCACTGGTTCCACTCTTAGGGGATGTGCTATTAATGTTGTAATTTGCAGGGGTATTCACCTTCCCAAAGGGTATAATTATGTATTTTTTGCATGTATTTATAGGCCATGACTCTGGTACCAATTATTTGTTTGAGTTAGACCATTCTGAAGGATATCTATGTCATGAGGGATTCAATGATTACCTCATACTTGCAGACATCAGCACACTTGGTCAGCCAAAGGCCATCTACATTAGCCCTGACTTAA
Source organism: Protopterus annectens (assembly GCF_019279795.1). Taxonomy (NCBI): domain Eukaryota; kingdom Metazoa; phylum Chordata; order Ceratodontiformes; family Protopteridae; genus Protopterus; species Protopterus annectens. The sequence continues at coordinate 1,491,417,494 of NC_056741.1, read as the reverse complement.
GAAAAGTATATACTAAACAGAAGAGATCCTAGCACTGAGTCCTGTGGTACACCACTAGTAACTGGCTTCTTGCTGGATCTGGATTCCCCCACTCTAAAAACATGTGTCCTGTTTGTGACATTTGATTATCCATCTAGTGATGTAGATGGGTTTATGCTCAGGTCTGTGAGTTTATCTTTATCTACAATACCTGAGTGGGAAATTGTATCATATGCCTTAGTCAGGTCAAGGTAGGTAGTATGCACTGTCTTACCCTTATCCATGACCCTGGTGACTTTCTCAAATAAGTCCATCAGACTGAGCAGGCATGATCTGCCCTTGATAAAGCCAGACTGGGTGGAGTCCAATGTTTTGAGATTTCTTATGTCATTGTTTATCAGGTGCATGATTATTCCATAGCCTTGCCTAGGAGACTAATCAAACTTATGGTCTGTAATTTCCTGGGTCTAATGATGGTCCCCTTTTATGCAGAGGGATGACTGTTGCTGTCCTGCATTCTCCAGGGACAAAGCCTGTCTGGAGGCTGTGATTAAATAGCGATCCTGATGGACTTGTTAGCTCATGTTTCAAGCTACTTAAGAGGCAGCCTGGGATATTGTTGAGACCTATCAAGGCCATGTTTTTAGCTTTAGAGAGCACAGTGATGACCTGTTGTTTTTGTGATAACTGATAAAGGAATGGTGGAGTGTATTTCCTGGGGGGTAACCACAGGTGATTGGGGGCTAAAATTAGAGATGAATGGTATCTGCTGAAGTAAATTCATGTTTAAGGAACTGTAGAATGTTTTTAGAGTTAACTCTGCTTCATGAATTAACCCACAGGCAAGAGGAAACCATGAGTGTAACTGTACATTGTAGAGGTGTTAAATAACTATGTCATGGCTGTAAATTGTGTCTGCATTACCTTATTTTTTAGAAATAGTAAATGCAAGCATACACTAGCTCCTATATTTAGTTTATCAGCATTGCGTGCTGTATGTTAAATACTTGAATTAGCTTGATTATTGCCTTATCTTTTAGAAACAGTTTATTTTGTTTAACAGCATTGCGTGCTGTATGTTAAATACTTGAACTAGCCTGATTATTGCCTTATCTTTTAGAAACAGTACAGGAAAGCGTATACTAGCTCCTTTAATTATTTAAACAGCATTACATGCTGTATGCTGGCTGGTACATACTTGAATTGGACTGATTACTGGCCTACATACTATCCAAGTGCAATGCCTTATAATTTAGGAACAGTAAAGGCAAGCGCTCAACAGCTCCTTTAGCTAAACAGCATCACATGCTGTATGCTGTCTGAAATATAATTGAATTAGCCTGATTATTTCTGGATACTGGCTTACTTAACATCCAAGTGTATACATAATAGCCGCACTAGTATATCTATTTGTCAGCATTGCCAGCCATTAAAGTGGTAATTCACTGTCTGCTTAAAACGCTTAATGTTTACAGCAAAGGCTGTCTATAATATAGCATAGCGACTCTCGCTTGCATTGGATATAGCTTATTAATGCTACGATTAGTTAGAATGTTGATGAATACATCCTGTACTTATTAGATAAAACTTGACAGTTAAGTCCTTGTAACCCACTGTTTGTGTGGACAACATTTGGCTTGGGTTACCAGTCTAAATAACCACAAATTAAGATTCTGCTTGACCTGCAGGGGTAAACAGAGCTGGAGACATATCCAGCCTCCTCTCATTGTACTGAGACATTTAAATGTACTCTGAGATACCATAGCTCCACTTGGCTTACTGTTTCATGGATATTTCTACATGTTTGGGACCTTGCAGTTTCTAAATTGGTCTTGCTGTTTGATGATTGCACTGTTTAAGTAAGATAAGTGAATACCACCTGGACTGCTTTTTTGCTGTTTATAAGGTAAAGCTGCTTAAATATAACATCTGAATGACCAACTTGCTGTGCTAGAACCTTGTATACCTATGGTAGTAGTGCAAAAACAAAAAGAAAGCAAATTTTGAACAAAAAGCCTGTCCTAGCCTGTATTCAAACACCCTGAGTACTAACTATCTCTTTCCCTCATCCAGACCATTCATAACCATTATTTAAGGGTTCCCCCTCCCATCAAATACCTACCTCAGTTAAGAAGAATTGCCCAGAAAATACTATGGACCCAGCAAAGAAGTTTGAGAGAACCATAGCCTGAAAGTAGTGAATGTATGTTAACTTTCTTGGTTTTGTGTACTTTACATAGTGTACTCCTTTAAGGACAGCTGACTGACTTTAGTGTGGTCAAACGCTGCGTCACAGATTAGTGGCAGGCATCCCCCCCTCCATATATCTGTTACCTTCTTAGTTATACTATACTCCTTTTCCTGTATAATCTAGAGTGCACCTTTGCCTCTTCCTACCCATCCTGCCTACACTCCAGCTCCCAGAATTACACAACACATCTCTGATATACTGACTATTTTGTTTGAATTTAGTCTAAGGTTACTTAACTGCCACATACCTACCTTCCACCCATATAGGATACATATTGCAGTAATAGGCTCTCTTTCACATAACACTGATAGTCTCCCAAACTCTCCAGTGTCTTGGACTACTGTCTCTGCCCTGCTCCATTTGCTACACTCACTTTGCTCCCCTACCCTACCCCCATTCCCACCCACCCCATATCGATTACATTTATAGTTATACATCACACCCTCTATCAGTTCCCTCCCACCCAATTACAGTTTCACACCACACATATCACTTAAAAACTAACACCCTTCACCACACCCTTACTATCACTCATTAGTAGTATATCAAACCGATTTACTTTAAGTTACTACCCTTAAACACTCTTCACCAGACATGATAAACTATAAACAACAGTCCCACTTAATAAAAGCACTACTCTACCTATGTACTATCATCACCTTTCTCCTGATCTCCTACCTCTCCTCTTACCACACTCAACCACATATCAGTACCCCCACAATGGCAAACAGAACCTCTATCCACTCCCCTGAAACTTTGTAACTTCCCTATCACACCACTAGACCTCACCTCCTCTAGATCAGTCTCTTAATTCCACTAAAAACTGTCAGTCAGAACTAACCCTCACTCCTTATTAAGACATAGTAAATTACTACACAAACTAACTAAACTGTATCTTCATCTACTCCACAAACACATTCGCTATGGTGACATTCACTCTAATCCAGGGCCCACCACAACATCCTACACACACTGAGTACTAACTAAGTACAACCATGACAACATTCACACACAATTTAACAAGTTCTTTACCAAAACAGTCCAAACCTTTACAACTGTAATCAGCCAAACCCCCTATACTATAGACCTACCTCCTCTCTCCTCTTCATTAACATAAATGCAAGAAGTATACTTAACAAAATCCAGGACCTTCACGCCTTTCTAGGTATATATAAACCAGAAATAGCAGTGCTAACTGAAACATGGCTTAAACCAGAACACCATAATAATGAGATTATAGCCCTTGGCTATAATATAATACACAGAGATAGAGTAGAGAAAAAGGGAGGTGGCATAGTGATATTGTTCCAAAATCATCTCACCACTGAACAAATTGATTATAACACCCAAGAAATCAAAGATGTTGAACTAATCCTTGCCAAATTAAAACTAAACTCAAACAAACATGCCATTATTGCAGGTGGCTATATTCCACCAGGCAATAACACTACTGTAATGGAAAACCTGCTAAACTGGATCTCAAACTCCATGTCACAAGAAACTGTACTATTAGGTTACTTTAATATTGACTGGCTGAATTGCGCTAGCCACACTCCAACTACCCACATTAACCTCCATAGATTTACCCAAATTACATCCACTGCAACCAGAACAGACAAAACCTCAAAACGAGAATCCATCTTAGACTGGATTCTGTTATCTAACCCCACTCTAGCATGGCACTCTGGCTGTCTACCTGACAGTCTAAGTGATCATCAACCAACCTGCCTAATTCAGAACAGACCCCATTACATAATCCAACCCAACATCAGAGTAATACGTAACAAAAAGACCTTTAAAACAACTGACTTCATCAATTCACTACAAAGCTGTAATTGGACACCCCTAAAACTACTATCTCTAGATGATGCCATACAGTACTTTAACTCCACTTTCCTGCAAATCCTAAACTGTCATGCCCCCTCCAGAACTATGAGACTAAAAGCTAACTATGCTCCATGACTAACTAAAGATACTAAGACTACAATGAAAGAGAGGGATATGGCCTGGAGTCAATATCAAAAGAACAAAACCAGTAATCTGAGACAGACCAACCAAGAACTTTGAAACAAAGCCAAAAAACAAATCAAACTAGACAAAAGTAAGTACTACAAAAACATGCAGGAAAAATATGCCAACAACCCTAAGAAATTCTGGGCTACAATAAATGGCATACTCCACCCAGGTAAAGCCACCACCCCAACCCCAGTGCTATTAAACAACCATGACAACATTCCCACACAATTTAACAAGTTCTTTACCAAAACAGTCCAAACCTGTACCAATGCCCTCGATACCACTAGCAGCCCTATACCAGGTGCTAGCAAAACCCATCCTACTACTCAAAACAATACCACCAACATTTCCCTGTACTCACTAAAATTATTTCAAAGCTTCTTAAGAAACTCACTACTCAAAACAATACCACCAACTTTTGCACCCTGTACCCACTAAAATTATTTCAAAGCTCCTTAAGAAACTCAAACCAACCACACTAGCTTCTGACACCCTACCAGCCGAATTCCTTCAGGTAGCAGCAGACGCCATAGTCTATCCCATATCCATCCTCATAAACAGGTCACTTGCAGAATTCAAAGTCCCCACCTTGTGGAAAACATCACACATTATTCCACTGCACAAAGGGGGCAACTCCTTAGAAATCACCAGCTGCTGCCCAATCGCAATACTCTCACCTCTATCCAAGATATTAGAGAGAATTGTACATTCCCAACTACTTCGGTACCTCTTACAAAACAACTTAATCTCCAAAACTCAGCATGGCTTTAGACCATCCCACAGCACCACTACAGCATTACTATCATTTACAGATATAGCCAACCACAATAGAAACAAGGGATTATTCGTATCTTCCATTTTCTTAGACTTATCTAAAGTCTTTGACATGGTAGATCATAACATTCTTCTCCAAACTTTATCTACCCTAAGCCTCAGCCCCTCCACTATATCATGGTTTGCTAGCTACTTATCTGGTCGACAGCAAGCAGTCCTATGGAATGACCAGTTGTCCCCCCTGCTACCAGTATCCATAGGTGCCCCTCATGTTTCCATCCTTGGCCCACTATTGTTCTCACTATTCACCAACCAAATCAATTCCTCCTCACTCACACCATCAGTAGCACAATACGCAGATGACACCACCCTTATAAGTGCCACCCCACCTTAAAGGAACTGCAAATCCTCACCCAAAACACGTTTACTCTAGCCAAAACATGGTTCATAAGCATCAAACTTATTCTTAACCCCAAAAAAACAAAATTAATTATTTTTGGCCCAGGTCATGCTCCCCCCAACAACACTTTCACCACTCACTCCAAAGATAACATTCAAATCACTCCAACTGCACACACTAAACTCTTAGGTGTAGAAATAGACAATAACCTCAAATTTGACATCCATATAGCACAAACCATTAAGAAACTTAATAAAAAACTAGGACTTCTCTATAGGAACAAACACTTTATAACTAAACAAACCAACGCTACTATTGCAAGAACTCATCTCTTATCCATCCTTCTCTATGCCTCTACCATCCTTACTAATCTCCACCAGAGTGATCTGAACAAAATGGAATTTTGTTATAACAAAATAGTCAAGTTTGCTACTGAAACCTCATACAAATTCCACCACTGTCTCGCCCTTAACCATCTCAATTGGCTCAAGCTACCTCAACTACTTCTGTTTAATCAACTCACAATAGCGCATAATCTCTTCTACCTTCCAGAAACAAACCCTGCACTTCAAAATATAATTAACCACCACATCCCTACCAGAGCCTTATGATCTAGTTCTCAGAACCTAATAAGCGTTATCAGACAGAAAAATTATGCTGGAAAATCTCTCTTTGCCTGCACTATTGCCAAAACCTGGAACTCACTACCTAACCAAATAACCTCCACTACTGAATTTAAGAAACTCCTGAGAACCCACTTCTCAAACAATTGGCTTTGTTCATGCTACTCCCCCGGTTAATTTGCACCAATATCATGTTCAAGGATTCTACTAAAGGTCCCCTAATTCCTTTCACTGTAAATCTTAATAATCACTGGTTATTTCTGTAACAAAATATTGGGCGTACTCAGAATTTAGGGACAAAAAATAAAATTGTTTTCTTGTGTTTATATTTTATATTCTATATAAACCCTACTACTAGAATGCTATATGCTGACGTTACTAAAGGAATTGTTAATCTATACATAACTTATGTTTCTATGGAACCTATATCTCTGTATTCTTGTATAATTTCGTTATGACATGCTATTGGAGCTTTTCTCTCCGGGTCTCCGCTGAAAATGGATATGTGTTCAGTCGGACTTTCCCGGTTAACAAATGTAAAATAAAATAAATAAAAATAAAAAAAATTGGCCAGCAGATTTGCTATATCTTCTGGCTGGGTATACGTGGTGCCATCTACAACTAACTCTGTAAGTTGTTGGATGTTGCCTTTAAGATTGCGGACATAACTAAAAAATGCCTTATGGTTATCATTTACTCGAGAAGCTATTTTTGCCTTGAAGTTGGCTTTTGAAGATTTGACTAGTCCCCTGAGTTTCTTATTTAGACCAGTGAGAGAGTTTTTGCCCTGTTGTGTGCATTCTATCCTACTTCTGGGCAGGATTTCTTTCTTCTGTTGTAGTCTGTTTATACTAGAGGTCCACCAGGGTGACTTGTTTTTGCAGTTTAACCTAGGTTTATTTCAGTCTGGTGCTGCTGTTTCTATGCAGCTATTTATATGGTTGTACAATGCTTCAGCGTACACCTCTGCATAGGCCTCTGTATTTTCTGGCTTGGGGAGCTAGGAAGTTAGCTATGCCATCACTTAATTGGAGGTAGTTAGCCTTAGAATATGTTTTTAAAGGTTCTGGGGTTAGATGAAGGTTCTAGCTTTATATTTATTTCAAAGGAGATGGGTTTGTGATCTGATCTAACCAGTGAGGGCATTACCCTTGGGGGAGGGGGTAGTACTCCCCTATGTTTGTAAGTACCAGGTCTAGGGTAGTTGTATCCCTAGTGGGGGTGCAGACTAGCTGTTCCAGGGCATTTGCATTGACAAAGTCTAGAAATCTTTGAGCCTGTATGTTAGTGGTCATGAAGCTTCCCACTTTATGGATGGGTAGTTGAAATCACCCATGAGCCTGGTATTGGGCTAAATGGTAAGAGATTCTAGTAAATTCAGGTATGAGGTAAGGTTTTCTTGGGTCACAGTGGGAGTTCTTTAGCTAGCAAGTATATGGTAAGGGAATTTACCTGTGGTTAGTTGGACATGGAGTAGCTCGTGTGTCATATTGTTTGCGTAGTTGTTAGGTCTGCTTATCTTTTATGTAGATTGACACACCTCTCTCTTTTGTTCTTTCATGTGCAGTGGGTGGTCTGAATGTATGCATTATAGCCTTGCACTGCTGGCTGTGAACCACGTTTCAGTAACTGCACATATGTCAGCATTCTATATAGTGAAGAGTGCTTCCAGTGATTGTAGATATTTGTGGACACCCCTAACATTGAGCAGTAATACCTTTAGCTTAACAAGAGTAGATGTTGCTATGCTGAAAGGTTTATCTGTTTGGCAATGCTTAAAAAAGGCACTATAAGGGCAGATAATTATTTGGCCAATATCCAAAAGGCTAGTGGTGACAGGTGTAGACTCCCTCCTGGAAAAACAGTGTGGCCTGTCAGTTGTCTTTTACCAGGATGTCAAATACTGGACCTCCTTGAAGTGACACCAGAATCTAAGCCAGTTATTAAAGTCAATTATTTTGTGTTGGCATTGGAGCATCATCCTTGGAGAAGATAGAATGCTGCTCAATGCTAGAATCATACCTGCATGTAACATATATTTTGAGAGCTCAATCATGTCTCTCTTCTTGTAGTCCAGAGAGGTACATCTGAGGTCATTAACACTCACATGGACTATGACTGAGTCATAGTGGTTCTTGTGGCTTGTGACCCGAGTGGTTGCTTAATCTTGTGAATCCTGGCCCTGACAGGTAACTAACTGTGATCTTCTCCTTATTCAGCCTGGTAAGAGGGACATCAGTGTGTCACACAATGGAGTCTCCTATGACCAAAATACAGGGTTGTGTGGTATTACACCTTATGAGCTCAGTAGGTGAGACATTATCTGGAGTAGTTTTACATGTTGTGGTGGGGTTTGTCTTGTTTGTGTACATGCAGAGTTGCTGAGCATAGCATCTGGGAGGCCTTTGAGGTTTGGGTAAGTTGCATGTGAGCACCGCTGCATATGTGGGTCTATTAGTCTTGCCCTTAGTGTGGTAAGTGTTGTGTGTCTGTTACTTACAACCTGTTTAGCATTTTCTGTGTCTGTATGTGAGAGTCTTGCCTCCGGTGACATTGTATAACTACATCTCTTACATACTGTATTCATCTGTTCCAAATTTAAGTGGTTTTCGGTAAACATGAGGCAATTGCTACATTGCCACAGGATCCCCATCTCCCCCAAGCTGGCTGTAATGATAGCTGGAAAGTGCCTAGCCATGGATGCTGGTCCTTAATATGTGTTTTACAAGGGAATAGAATGGGGGCTGTTTTGAACTGGAGGAGGTTTAGTTGCTTTATGTGGTGCAATCTATAGCTAACTGATGTGACGATGTTGCTCTGCACACAAGCCAGTTACTTCTTGAGTAGCGAGAGGATGTGGAAATTTCAGAGATGGTACTTATAGGTTTGGGTGCTGTAATAGTATAATCTAAAGCTAATTAAATACAGCAGTGGCGCTCAGCACGCAAACCAGTTGCTCCTTGAGCAGCGCGGACTGTGGAAAATTTCAGAGATAGTTCTTAAAGGGAAAAATATAGCTTCTAGGTGCATGTTGCTATATAGGGCACTACTTAATGCTGCTGAGAAAAGTGCAGCTACCCGCAAGTGATGCTTATGTCCAAGCTGAATAAAGCAACTTTTAAACTAGGTTTTTAAACAGGCCAATCAAATAAACATACAATAGGCTTTTCACCAACAATTCCTAGCTCATATAGGTGAAATTAGCCCTCTTCTTCCACAAGAGTGCAGACCCTTCTTAATGTAAAATTGACTGGTTTGGAGCCCAAGTGTTAGAGAACCACAAAACAGATGCCTGAAAACACTGACAACAACTATGATGTCTTTAGAGCACTACAATTGCAGAACAGCAGTCCTTTCAGTGATGGAAAAATGGCACTTAAGATTCTGGGCAAGTGCAGGAGAAATAATAAGTAGCAAAGGCATCTTCAATGACGCAGTAAAAAATTGTAATAACAGTGCAAGATAATACTTAAAATAATTTTTCTTGCAAAGGATGGCTTCAGATGCAAGCAGAATTCCTCAAACTCTCTGACATTGTTGCCAAATGCTGAGCACCTCTAAGTGAGCAAGACTCGTGCAAACACGAGGCTTATATGCAAATATAATTCTCCAAACTCTTTTTGATGCTAGAAGCACAGAGAGGGGAGAGAGGCAGTCTTCATAATGTAAATTATTGGATAAAAGTATGCAAGTGGCAGTTGTGGGAATCAGACTTAAGCTAGCAGCTACATAATTCACTCAGGGCTCAGCATTACTTCTCTTCCCTGAGTCAACTGATACTTTAATAGGAAAATAATGATACATGTCACAAGTACAGAAAATAAAATACAGATGTAGTCAGGTGTTTCACGAGCCACTGTCTTAATCAGTGCTGAATATTTCTATGCAAATTAAAATCATTTAGGGTACTCATTATTGTAGAAAGGATGTATCCAAGTAGCCAAAACAATTCACAAAACCAGTATGAATGTCTTATTTTTCAGTGGTGTCCATTATAAAGTAATTTGAATGAATTATTCTGTGGTCTTTGGTTACACAACATCAATTCAAGCAAGTAAATGTTGTAATAATGTAATGCATTACTGTTATCCTGTATGCTGCAAGGTAATTTTTAATGCACAGTATGACCATTTGTCCCCCTTCCAATATTATTTATTTATTTATTTAATTGTTATTAACTTGGTTAACCATACTGGATAGAGCCTACTTACAGAGGGGACCCAGGAAGAAAAGATCCTAATAAAAGTGATATTGGTAAAAATTAAATAACAACATCCAAGCTTGAAGCATATACTTATAGCTGTAGCAAAAGAAAAATAAATACAAAACAACAATCTGGGCAGACATAATATACAAATCAAAAGCAGTCAATGCCAAATGTACAAATGTTTATTTTGCAGAGTTTCCTTTTAATGTCAGGGTTCCTTTCTATGGTAATAACAGGGGGACAGGAATTATGCATTTTTGCGTGCAAACAACCAAGGGGTTGTGCTTCAGATGCACATTATTTTATACATTTTCACTATCGAACCTCTGAAAACCTACAATGACTTGGGGTACCACTTCTCCCTCCCCATGCTCTTTGCATTGTCAGAAGTTAGGGGGTGGCAATGGTGGTGTGGGAGGAGGTTGGAGGAAAAAAATTGCTTTGTTTGCAGATGATGTACACTTATTTTTGAGCAATCCAGATAGGGGTATTGGGAGAGTTGTTTCTTTCGGCTTTTCCCGGTTAGGAGTCGCCACAGTGGAACTCCGGTCTGCTAATGATTGGCAGTAGATTTTTACATGCTGGCTTGCCGGCCCTGATGCACAACCTTCAACGAAGGTATGCCCATTCACGCATGTCTTCACACATAAGACTCTCTAGCTGAGAATCAAACAGGACAACGTCTTATTGTGAGGCGACGACGCTACCGCAGCACCAGAGAGTATACTCACTAATTACTGATTTTGAAGCGATATCAGGATTTTGGATAAGTAAGGAAAAGACTAAAGCTTTACCTATGAATTACAGTCCCACTATGGAATTAGTTCAAGATTATCCATATTTATGGAGGCACTAGCAAATAAAGTATTTAGGAATATGGTTGGCCAAAACAGCACAGGGACAAAATCAAAGATAAAACAGTGAATTTGATTAGAAAGCGGGAATTAATCCCAACAAATTTGTATCAAAGAATTCAGGCTCTTGAATTTTTATTATTATGAAGTTTGTGTGGAAAGAGGCCTGGCCAAAAGTGCAATGGCAAAAATTATATGGAGGAAGGAGGTCTTGCAGTCCCTGGCTTATAGGAATATTTCAGGATAAAGAGTATAGAGCCAGATGGAAAATGCTTCTATGGGGCAAGGGAAGGGAAGAAGATTAGACAGTGGGCTGGAATTATGGAAAAAATTAGGGTTGAAGAGACAGGATGTTAGTCACTTTAAGGGATTAGGGCAAAGGATGCAGAGAATATTAAAGAGTAGAGAATATGCCCAATGGAAGTTCAACATTTTATCAATAGGGATGGCAGAGAATCCCTTTAATATAAAGGCAAGGATATCCCAGGAGTGGATCAACAGAGGAAGAAGGTTTTACTGTTGAGAATCACTGGAAGAAAATGGGGGTGAAAATAACAGGGTGTATAATTCAGAATAGATGTAATCTTCCAGACGGCCACATTTTGGATTAGAGGGGATTATGAGGTGTACGGGAATCATAGAGATGAAAACAGACAGAGAGGGTTAATGAAGCTGGAGTTGGTAAATGTGTTAATAGAAGCAAGGATTGAGACAGCGAGCTAAAAAATGTTGGTGAGTAAGCTTTTTAAAGCACTGATAAATGATAGATGGTGCAGAAAATGGAGCCAAAGGGTGGTATGGTAAGGAAAGGTAATCTGGGAGATAACAACACAAGACTGGAAAGAGATACGCAGCGTGATTAAAAAAAATTCTGAGTAGTTGGATGGAAGTACTTGCATAAGTATTTCTATACCCCAGACAAATTACATAAAATGGTACAAGAGTCCAGTACTAATTGTTGGAGATGTGGTGAAGAGGCTATTGGGACTTGGGACCACATATTTTGGGAACGTAGTACTTTAAGAGAATACAAACATGGTCTTGAAAGATTAGTAAGCCTGGTACTGGATCAAAATTGTGAAATGACTAAAATTAACTTTTGCTTGAATTGGGTAGGAAGTATTAAAACCAACAACACAGGAAGGCATTGACAAGTTTATTACTATTATTGACAAAAAAGAGGATCACAAGGAATTGGAATTCAAGTAAGCAACACCAGGTACCGGACACCATTCAAATGGTGGAGCTAGAGGGTACAGAGAGAGAAAGTGAAATTGGCCCCAGAATAAAATGCATTACAAAAAAATGAGAATATTGTATGGATATTAAAGCCAGATGGAGTGAAACTAGTGGGATAAAATGGGAGGATAAGCAGTAGATGTGGTGTCAGTCAGCCCATGGCATAGGCCAATAAGTTCCTGCGGAACACTTGGTAATAAAATGTGTGGATCAGTCCAGTCTTATGGTGCATTAAAAGACTAGAACACGTAATACTGATGTAAAACAATTTGATTAAATCCCAAGTAGAAAGCATTTGTGGGAATTCATTGTAAATAGAAGCAAGCTTGTTTCTTCATATGTCTCTGCAAGGATTGTTTTGGAAATGTGAGCTTAAAATAAAGATACTGTTATGTTTTAAATAAATAAAACTATATAGGCTTTGTATATTCCTCTGTAATGTCATAAATCCCATTTCTTGCATCTTGGTATACAACTTAGTGTTATTTGCAAAGAGTGGTACTTTGCCTAACATTCTTTCTTTTCCACTTGCTATGGAAGTAACTTTAAGACCCACTGGTGGACATAAACCCACTTAATGATGCAGAGTGACAAAGCTTTCTCAGTGCCCCAGATGACCCACATTCGACTAGAGACACACGTGCCGGAGGGACCAGGCAGGAGAATGGGAGATATCTTCCCACACTAGCTCACCCGTCACAGGAGAAGGGAGTCGATATAGGCTTGTATCAGCATTAAGATCCTAGAAAGCTGCAGCCTGCAAGCAGTATACTGCTTGGTCAGGAAGTTACACTTGCAGAGAAGCACCCATACACCTCCTGAAGGCAACAACAGTGCAGCTCACAAGGCTGCTTTGGGGTGGTGGGGTTAAAGAACACTTTCCAGAAGCAGTATGATGTACCACAAACATTCTTAATCTCCTTATTGGCCCTGGACATGGGACACATTGAGCCTGGGTAGCCTAAGGCAGATCTAGTAGACCCAGTGAAACAGAAGAAGCGCTTATGGTCATCTACAGGGAGGTAAAAAAAAGACCCCATGGTAGACATAAGCGGAAAGAGGCTTTCCATGCAAGGTGGGGGTCCCTGGATTTGACTAATAGCTACCAAAAAAACATAAAGGCAACTGCTGTGACAGCCACTAAAGTGAAGCCAAAGTGTGGGAGAAGTCTGTTGAGGCCATGGGCTTCAGATGGAAGGGAAGTAGGTTTTTGGCTATGCTGTTCTCAACAAGGGTGGACAAATTCTGATCTTGACTGAAAACACCACTGAGAGATAGCAGAGCACTTGATAATTTCTGAAGCTGATGGACATACCCTCCGTTGAGGATGCAGTGTTTGGAACATATGGTTTAAATGGATCTATATAGATGAGGTCACTGTGGTGATTAAACAGTTTTGCTTTGGCAAGGCACCATGAGTGGATGACATCCAACCAGAAATGCTAAAAGTATTGATAGTGTTGTGATGTCATGGTTATCATGTGTTTTCAATATTGTGTAGAAAGATTGGACAATAAATCTTGCTGGGCAAACTGGGGTAGTGATCTACACTTTCAAAAAGAGAGACAAAAGAGAATATTCCAGTTACACACACTCCTCACCCTCCCTTTGAAAGCATGTGTCACAGTGCTACAAAGAAAATATTGTCCAGTATGCAAGATTTTGATTTAGGAAAAGCAATGAAGATTCCATCCTGGCCATGGAACAATTGATCATCTATTTGTCTTTCCACAGATATTGGTGGGGTTACAGGTGTTTGCTAGCACTGAGAACATGTTTTTGTGGACTTAGAGAAGCCATATGATCATGTTCATTAGAATGTTATAGAAGAGCTGTTATAACAGTATGGGGGCCCAAGGCTGCTGTTGCTGCCATATGCAGCTCAGCCACTATAGTTGAATAACAAGAGTGATATTTGCATTCTTGACATTAAACTGAATGCATTCAGGGTGGAAATAGGCTACCACCAAGAGTGCATCTTGTTTGCCTTCCTGTTTGAAATTTGCATTAACAGGATATCAAGACACAGACAAAGGCTGGTGTGTATCTAGTTAGAGAACATGAAGGTTATAGCTTTTGCTGTTCTCAGATGACTTTGTCCTCCTAGTGTCAAGTCAACATGACCTACAGCATGCATTCTGGAATGATTCCCTGTTGAGTGTGAAGTACTTGTTATAAAAATCAATACCAGTCTAAGCCAATGATCATGCTCTATCCTGGAAAAAGGGAATTGTGCTCTCCTTTTGAAAGGAAGCAGCTATTTCAGGTATCTCATATTTTGTTAACAGGTGGAAGTAGGGGGATCAAAAGATTGACTGGTTGTGGATTCAGTAAGACCAGTAATGTAGGCTTTGTACTAGACTGCAGTAGTGAAGCAAGACCTGAATCATCGGACAAATCTCTCAGTTTAGTGGTCCTCACCTGTAAAGTATGCGTTTTTGGCAATTCTTTGCACCTACTGCCTACTATAAATCAGACCCTCTCTCATACCAAAAGGCACCATCATTCAGGCAGTCATCAAGCATGATTTGAATATTGTTTTTCCCTGTCCCTTTCTTCGCACATACCTGTCAAGGCTCTGGGCAGAGATATGCAATAAGCTGTCTGTGAAGGACATCCCCTCATTTCCACAAGGGGCATTTCATTCAAGCAGTCCTACACCACCCACATACCCAGCATGAGTAGTGGTCTCTTCAGGCACCACCATAGAAATCATACTTCCCGTTCTGGATTTGAGTGAATGCAGCTCCCTTCTTCCACCTGTGGGAGGTGAGCAGGCCATGTTCCTTTACTCCTCCCCCTCCCTGTGTATCTCCTCCACTGCCACTAATTCAGGCTCTATTGCCTGGGTCACAACCAGGGCTCCATTCTGGCTAGCCTATAGCTCAAGCTTTGGGTATTGCTAAAATAATTAGATTGTTAATAGCACTGACAAAAATCAGATTCCTTCACAAAGCAGCTAGACCCATCATCTGACAGCATGAGGGGTTCTACTATTCAGGAGGATCTTAGTATGCAGTCACTGCTCCACTGTGTTTACCTGAGTCAATTGAGGTGGTCTGAGCTGCATGTGAAGAATGTCAGCTGGTTTCCTCACAATGAAGATGTACCAGGTGTTACCCTGTCGGAGATAGCCCTGGGGCAGGCCCTGGACATATTAAAGGGATTATATGGAAATGCCAGGGATGCCACATTATAAAGTCTGTTGCTGGGGACTAGGAAGCCTGCTCTACCCTATTCAACTTGCTGCTTCTCTGTCCCCCACTAGGACATGTATTTTGATGGATGGATGTAAGGATGCATGGAGTGATAATTCAAGAGATGCACCCCTAAATGGGCACTTCTAATCATTTTATTAAGTAGTGTTGCTGAAACACTTTTCAAGATGCCAGACAGCAAGAATATAATTTAACTGCTGTAAACTGTTACTAATAATTCATTTAGTAAGTAGCCTTAGAAGAGGGAAATTTGATGCTTTGCTTGTTGACTAAAAGCATTGCTAGGGGTAGCAGTAGGGAAGGAGATCAACTGGACAGAACAGAGGCCAGCAGGTTTGCCAGAATCTCTGCTAAGAGCAGTTCATTGGTGATAGTGAGGGGTGTCTCAGTGCGTGTGCTTTGCTTATGTACATAGAAGTCACTTTGGTATGGTTGATACTCAAGGCTAGACAGGGATCATTGTACCTTAAATGCTACAGTTAGACTGAAGACCTGTATTTAGAATACTCGGTTATATAATTAAGTTTGTATTTCATAACAGTTTAGTATGAACCCAGGCATAAAATCACTAGATAACAGGATCTAAATCTATATTGTATTCAATGTTTTTTCTCATATGTGATTAGTGCTGTTTTAGGCTAGGAATACATGACACAAAGATGACCTCCTTACATTTTCCTGCCTACAGTCCAGCATGATTTTAACAAGTCGTTTGATTTTTTTTTTTTTATTACCCGATCTGAAACTTTATGGGAAACATTTTAGTTATTTCAAAACTGAAGGGTTGGGAGGGTGGCCTAACGGTTAACGTGTTTTCCTTACAAATACAAGGTACAGGGTTTGAATCTCACAGGGGATAACTGGCTAGGCTTAAAATGGCTCACAAGAGCAGTTAGCCTATGAACCTATGAGTATATTTTTGCAACCACAAGATATCTACATTTCACTGTGCTGAATTTGTGGATATTTTTCTTTGCTACAGCTGACCCACAGAATAATTTTAGAATTTAAACTTAATAATAGATCATTACATTTCAGTCTATCAATGTAACTAAGTTGCTGATTGAGCCTGCTGTTTTACTGTTTTCCATCACCTAATAGTGGGTACTTCATCCAGCTCCATAATTCCCTTGTAGAACATTTTCTGTTACCTCTCTCACCTGTCAAGTATAGTTATTTAAAATTTTCCCCAAAGCCAGCACTCACCATTCATAAATGACAATGCCCAAAATCAAAGTTTCAGTATCATTGTTCTACGACCAGTTATTCAGCTTCCGAAAATAATTACATTATTTTCTGGTAATTGTAACTTGCTTCCCACTATCATTACACACACACACACACACACACACACACACACACACACACACACACACACACACACACACACACACACACACACACACACACTTTTAGTTTCACCTTTCTTTTTTTCCATTCTATATTGATATATTGGCTTTATTGTGCTGTACTGTGTTGAAGTAATACTTAATCAAACTACTTTGTGACATATTTAATTCTATTTTCTGCTACGCAAGAAACTGATAGGATCATGGCTTTGTAAAACATTACTAATCGAGTTCTCTATCCACATGTACCTTGAGCAGTGAAAGATTTCACTCTAGTCATGTAAATCCTGTTTACTTTACCGTGCATAATTGATTTTCAGAGCCATATAATCAGTACAATTTAGCTTTCCTTAACTTCATAAACTAACTACAACAGTTGCTACAAACATTTTCCTTTTATGGTAAATGTACAGTAATGCTGACTGCACAGAATAACCAACTTGCCACTTTAAAATTCATGTTGAAAGGAATACTGTTATACAAACATGCTGGTCTGAAAGTGAATGTTTAATAGAATATTGTATGAGCAGAATGCTGAAAAACTACCACAGCTTCCTTAAATGGATGCAGCTAAACAGAGAGTTTCAGTTAATGCTACAAACTTTATTTAGCCCTGTTAACTGTGTAATTGGCAGCTGAAATAAGACATCCAAGCATTGCATTTTATCATTACTGCATTGTAGATGCTAAGTTTTACGGCAACGCTGTTTTAGAGAGCTTATGAAAGTGAATGTTTTCTTTTTAAAATAAGTAGTAGACGACAATGCAGTTGTAGAGAACCTTTATCAGTAAATGTCTTGCGGAACAGCACTAGAAGGCAAAACTGCATGGGATTATCCTGGCATGCTAGCAAAATAGTAGAGCATATGTTTTGGGATACTGTGTTAAAGTGCATGGCTCTCTGCACCATTACACATCTCCTGGCTCACACTCTACCCCTCCAGCGCTCTCTCTCTTCTAAACCTTAAACGTAACGCTCTTCATTTTTTTTTTCTCTCCTCTCTATTTTCAGCCTGGAAGCCTAGCGCCGATACACGGGCTGTCTGCCCCACCTGAAACTAACAAGCTAAATCTAAGGGAATCCTCAAGCAGAACCCTAAAGATGGATCACCTAAATGCGCCTTCTCTCAGCCTTACAGTGTAAGTGATAGCCTACAAATTGGCAATTTCATATTTTATTAGAACTATGTTTTCTTTCTATATTTAACTGTAAGAGGGCTAGCACACACGCAGACCTACCCCAAGGCCATCCACCCCCTTTCCTTTTCCTGCATCCTTAGTTTTAAAACAAACCTAGCTGGATTACCCCCCCCCCACCACCATTTTCACCACTAAATGGCAGCAGATAATAGGACATAATTATCTCCGTATTATTGATAGCTGCAGATGTAGAGTCCATCATCACCAGTCGAACTAAATCCAGCTACCCCAGTTCAGACCTAGCACAATTCCGAAAAATCAGGATGAAATAGTCTCTTCCACATGCAAGAAATATACAACAAGACAAACCACAGAAATAAAGCAGAAAATGCTATTTGTACTATTTTAGGCATACATTTGCAAAGAGGGTGCTACATACCTACTTAAAGCTAAAGTTTTTCAGTGTACAACCTCACTGCAAACCTGATTGGTTTTCCTTGTTCCTCCACTCCGTGGCTCCAGCCGCTCCATTCGCCCTTCGGGCTCACTCCACTTCCCTACCCTGTCACCATTCCCCACCCGTCCCCAGGACCTCTACATTTATACCTACTAAAGCACACCCACCAACACATCAGCCTATCCCACCTAGCCCCACACTCTCACACAGAAAATCTACCACTCCCCTAGCATCTAATTAACCCCCAACCATTCCACATACCAGACATTTACAAACGCCACTTCCCTCCCTCCATTCTATACAAATTTCTGTCTATTGCTTAAAAGAAAATGAAACTCATATTAGGCTGTCTCCTCCTCACCCTCACAATACTAACAAAGCTCACGTCCACCCACCCTACCACCTCACTACAAAACATAATGTACCATACAACACATACCGATATCAAACCATGCACACATATGCACTTCCCAATTACTGCCTCAATATTTAAAGATAGCTCAATGCTACACATATGCAAAATCCAATTAACAACTAACCACACCACAAAACTATCATATATGTGCTACAAAGAAATAATATATAGAATAAAACACATATTAACAAATACAAAGAAACTTCTCATCTCAGGAGAAATACACCCAAACCCAGGACCAAGCAATACCCCACTCCCACCTAAACAAAAATCAGACCTACTAATCATTAACATCAACTCCAGGAGTATGACTAACAAACTTCCAGATATACATGCATTTATAACCCATTACTCCCCAGACAGTAACCATAATTGAAACTTGGTTAAAACCCAACATCCAGAACGAAGAAATTCTCCCACCAGGATATAACATACTAAGGCAGGATAGAAGAGGCAGGAAAGGAGGAGTCGCCATACTATTTAAAAATACACTCAAAATAAAACCCCTCAAAATCCCTTCTTCTTCTTCTTCTTTCAGCTGCTGCCATCAGGGGTCGCCACAGCAGATCAATTGTTTCCATTTCTTCCTGTCCTCTGCATCTTGCTCTGTCACACCAACCACCTGCATGTCCTCTCTCACCACATCCATAAACCTTATCTTAGGCCTCCCTCTTTTCCTGTTACCTGGCAGCTTCATCCTTAGCATATTTTTCCCAATATACTCTGCATCCCTCCTCAGCACATGTCCAAACCAACGTAATCTTGCCTCTCTGGCTTTGTCTCCAAACCTTCCAACCTGGGCTGACCCTCTAATATACTTATTCCTAATCCTGTCCATCCTCGTCACACCCAGTGCAAATCTTAACATTTTCAACTCTGCCACGTCAAGCTCTGACTTCTGCCTTTTTGTCAATGCCACTGTCTCCAACCCATATAACATAGCTGGACTCACTACCCTCTTGTAGACCTTCCCTTTCACTCTTACTGGTACTCGTCTGTCACAAATTATTCCTGACACTCTTCTCCACCCACTCCATCCTGCCTGTACTCTCTTCTTCACCTCTTTTCCACACCCACCATTACTCTGAACTGTTGATCCCAAGTATCTACATTTCAATAGGCTGAAACCATTATCTCAACTCTATTTATAAATAACTCCAAAAAATCAGTATCATCTGTTGTTACATCCCCCCAGGAAATAACATCCCCACCAAAGAGGAGATTTTACAATGGATCTCAAATAAACTACCCCAGGAAACCATTCTTTTAGGTGACCTAAACACAGACTGGTTATCTTGTAACTCCAACAACCCCACAAATCACATCAGTCTCTATAGCTTTACCCAAATCATCCAGGAACCTACTAGCATAGACAAAAAATCCCACAAAAAATAGTCTTAGATTGGACACTAGTGAACTGCTCCAAACAAAAATATCACACCAGATGTCTACCAGACAGCCTAAGTGACCACCTCCCCACATTCCTGCTATGCAAACGCACCAACCTCAATAACCCTAGAATTTTTAGACTTGTTAGAGATGACAGTAAACTGAATATACAAGAATTTAATCACATCTTAGAACACTGTAAGTGGGACCCACTACTAGCATTAAGCTTAGATCAAGCCGTGGACCACTTTAACAACACTTTCATTACAGTCCTAAATTCAATCGCACCAATAAGAAAAATCAAAGTGAAATCAAATTGCACACCATGGCTAAGTAGGGACACACATGCCCTACTAAAAACTAGAGATAAGTCATGGAAAGCATGGAAAAGAGATAACACAAACCTATCCAAACAAAACTACCATAAACTGAGAAATGAAGCAAAAAGACCAAATTGGATAAACAAAACTACTTTCTTAACATCCAAAACAAACGCACGAGACCCCCAAAAATTATGGCATTCAATTAACTCCCTACTTAACCCAGGAAAAACATCCACCCCTACTCCCATCACCAACAATAACACTAAAGAGATTGCCTCCAAATTCAACCACCACTTTACTGAAACCATCCTATCCTTATCTTCTCAACTCACCAAAAACAAGCTCTCTTATGCCCCCCAACCAACCCCTCAACAATATCCCCTCATTCACTGTCTCACCTGTCCCTACCACTACAGTTAAAAAAACTGCTACAAAAACATAAACCTATCACCCTTGCCACAGATAACTTACTAGCAAATTTCCTAAAAATAGCAGCTGACTCCCTAGCTTACCCCGTTTCCATCCTTGTTAACTGC
The DNA here is from genome assembly GCF_019279795.1 of Protopterus annectens. Lineage (NCBI taxonomy): Eukaryota > Metazoa > Chordata > Ceratodontiformes > Protopteridae > Protopterus > Protopterus annectens. Next base: position 1,491,396,324 of record NC_056741.1, on the reverse strand, counting down.
TCCATTCAGGAATCCTACATCCCACAGCTATGGAAAGTATCATATATATCACCCCTCTTCATAAAAGCGGAAACTCCTACGATATCACTAACTATCGACCCATAGCCATCCTACCCCCCTTATCTAAAATACTAGAAAGGTGTATCCACACTCGAGTTATGAAATTCCTAAACTCTAACAATCTCCTCTCTCCCACTCAACATGGCATCCGACAATACCATAGCACAACTACTGCTCTCCTCTCCTTCACAAATACAGTTAACCATCACAGAAATAATAACTTCATATCAGCAATATTCTTAGACCTATCTAAGGCATTTGCTATGGTGTCACACACCATTCTACTAGACTCCATGGCCTCCCTATCCTTTGCCCATTTCCACTATAGCCTGTTTAAAAGCTACCTATCAGAAAAACAACAATCTGTCCAATGGCTAAACAAACTATCTCTACTACTCCCAACCACTATAGGAGTCTCACACGGTTCAATATTAGGACCACTACTCTTCTCCATATTTACCAACAACCTTCATATCTCCACCCAACATGCCACACTAATACAATATGCAGATAACTCAACTCTGATCTGCTCCGCACCATCACTGACTACCCTACAAAAACTCACTCAGGAATCCTTCACCTCCGTGTAAAACTGGATTACCCATATCCAACTCATCCTCAATCCCAACAAGACCAAATTGCTTATATTTGCTCACAACAGAACTAAATCCACTCATCAACCTTTCACTATCACATCCAAAGATGGTACTAACATCTCCCCCACTGATCACATCAAACTCCTAGGTGTAGAAATTGACAATAAACTACTATTTGTTGTCCACATATCACAAACAATCAAAAAGGTTCACAAAAAATGGGTACACTATACAGACATAGAAATTTCCTGTCTGATCAGGCATGTATTACACTAGCCCAAACAAACCTACTGTCCACCCATATGTATGCTGCTCCAATTCTTACACACACAAGAAAACAAGATCTTGAAAGGCTTGAATCATGCTATAATAAAATTGCCAGATTTGCTAGTAACTCCACCTTCAAAACCCATCACTGTAAAGCATTACGTGAGCTTAAATGGTTAGAACTTTCTGAACTACTTAACTATCACCAGTTAGTACTAGCCTATAATATTGTGAATTATCCTAAAAAAAACCCATCCCTAAAACAACTCCTAACCCAGTACATATCAAATCGCCCTCTCCACTCTTCTGAAAAAACTCTCCTCTGCATCTCCTCAGCCAATAACTCTGCAGATAAAGCTCTGTTCTCCCACAATATAGCCAGAAACTGGAACAACCTTCCCCCTACTCTAACCTCTGCTCCTTCATCTACTCTGTTTAAAAAATTTCTTAAAGCACACCTAGTGAATTCTTGGCTATGCCCATGCATCACCTAAAACCCCTACCACATATCACATCAATCTTCTAGCTACTGACATAAAATTCTGCTGGTATGCATAAACTCAGGAATCCCTACCACTAACCTGAAAATTAATTTTTTGTAATAATTTTGAGTTTTACATTTTCTACTTTTTGTATAAAAGTGATTATGATTAATATTTCCTATATGTAACTTGTACTGCATGTTGATTATTATTTGTAACTCATATGGAGCTTTTCTCCCCAGGCCTCTGCTGTAAATGGACATGTCTCCAGTTGGACTATCCCGAAAAACATATGTAAAATAAATTAAATAAAATAATTCTAGTTCTGTTGTCCACAATCTGTTGCCTTTCCCCCCATCCAAACATACTTTCTTTATCTTTAAATTAGTCTCAAGCTTGTCTCTTGCTCCATTTTAACTTCTGTCCAGTTGTATTTATCCTACCATCTATTTTTTATCCTACCATCTATTTTTCATTGCACTTTATTCTAATCCCTCTTATTGCACATTATTAGACATTTACTTTTGATCTTCACATTCCTAAGGACCTAATTATGTGACTTGCCATCTATCTATCTAAACATAATGTTCACATTGTGATGTGTAGGTCAACCAGCTTTTAACCAGTCCTCAGATATGATGTACAACTATCGTTTCCCTCACAAAAGCCAAATGTAGTGATCTAACAGAGTCACTGACATTAAGCTTCTACTTCCTCCAAGGCTGAACACCCTAATGCAGTTGCTTTCTGAAGCACAGCTTGTTGCTGCCTTTAGATGTTAGACCCTTGGCTCTAGATAATTTGTGAGGCTTTGATTGGTCTAGTGTATTGGGCACAAACTGCTCATTGGTTAGGCCCAATATCTTGAAAGGAGAGCTTCAAGGGATTCATGTGAGCAATGCATAAACCTATTTTATCCTCAATAAGCCATTGGTTGATTCTTGCATCTATGTTCTGTGCCTAGAATTTAGAACAGTGAAAATGTTCTAAATTTTAACAGCTAGTCTTTTTATCCCAGAACAGTTGGTCACATTGTTGTATGGCTGCTTTAACTAGACAACTCTGTTTAAATCTTTATGGTCTTAAGTGATCTAGCTGCTTCACAGAGAAATTCCATCTTTTAAACAAGTACCACTGTTGAGATCTTTACTGTTATTATTCTGTTATGTCTGTGGAACTTGGTGCCAAAGCCATGGCTTAAAACTCATTACCAAGAAATGCATTATAGCACCCTTTGGGGTCTGCCACCCCAAGTAACTACATCATCAATAAAACTCCCTTAAAAGTTGATTCACTAGACAGGGATCTCAGAACTCATATAGATAGTAATCTAGCCTTTTACCAACATGTGTTCAAGGTAGTAAGAAAATCTTTCTACATTGCTCAACGTATAAGCAAGGGCTTTGTATATAGATCCAGAGAAAGGTATTCATACCACTGTACTCGGCTGTCATCAGGCCCATCACAGAGTATAATGTCAGAACTGACCAAACACATGCAGCAGCTGGCATGTCCACTAAGATTACTTACAAAAAGAATACATGGAGTAAACATAATGTCCTATGCTTGCCTGAAAGCCCTGTCTCTTTACTTGGCATCATACAGACTTCTGAGAAGTGATCTTTGCCTGCTATACAAGGTATCCCTGGACCCTGTTTTGATGAATCATTTGTACATCCGCAAAACAAACAGCATCAGAACTACTCAGTTAAAAGATCTACATTTTGCTTACAACATAAATAGGATGTGTTGGAGAAACAGATATGTTTCTCAGAGAATTTCCATTCTTTAGAACAGGCTCCCCATCCATGTGAAGCAGAGTTCCTCCCTATCCCTATTTAAGTGCAACTTGGACCAATGGATGGGTAATTGGAAATTCACCCCTTGACTAGCTCCTATGTCACTGATGGACAGAGGCAGTCAGTAAATCGCCCCCTATAAATCAAATGAAAATCAATTTTATGGGTCACATTTGGGTTGTTTGGCTAGACTTTTAACAGCCCTACTGGTCGTTAGCCTAGTATACACCTATGAACCTATGAATAGAATTCAGGACATCTTTGCATTACAGTTCAATAGTGAAAAAGTATAGACCCATGCATGAAATTAATTTCCTGTACATTACATCCCTAAGTGTACCACTTGATCTAAATACTGCAACTTCTATGTTTGCATGAAGCTAAACTCTTGATCCCATTACACAGCATCTGCAGTATTCATCCCAGGCTTCCCAACCTTCAGGTTCTCCCTCATCTTGCCATTATAAGTGTGAACTACAAAATGGTACTTTAATACTAGAGGGTGTAAAGTGGTCCATTTGGCTACAGCAATGTGAAGGTATGCTGTACATTAGGAAGGAATGGGAAACTGAGAAAAGCAAGATTAAAGGATGGACCTACATTAGGAAGGAAGGGGAACCTGAGGAAAGCAAGATCAGGAGAAAGACCTACACAGTGTTCATTGCCATAGCAGATCAGCAGACACAGAGTGAGAAGGCTGTGGTAAAATTCAACAGATTGCTGGGCTATATCCTGTAAGGAATGGACAACAGCCACTAGGACAACATACTCACATTCTCTAGAGCAGCAACAAGACCCCCGATAGAGTACATCATACAGCTGTTCATGTGATACAGCAACAGGGAGATTATGCTCTGATGGGATATAAAGGGACATAAAGATGAAACAGAATTAGGAAGAATGAGGGCTTAAATGGGTTCATAGATTCGTAGGTAAGTACTAGTCTAACTTCCCTTGTGGGCCATTTTCAGCATAGCCAGTTTCCCTTTCAAAGGGACAATCAATTCCTGTAACTTGTGTCTGTGAGGTAAATACCTTAATCATTATGCCAACCCCCAAAGTGAACTCACCACTCCTTTTTACACTGCTGTGACTCGAATACGAACCAAGGTTGCTGCGGCTACAACACAGAATACTAACCACTATATCATCACTGCAAGCTATCTGGAGAAGACTCATGACCATCCTGATAGAAATCTAGAAAAATGATGTCGCCATCATCTGAGCACAAGGAAGATGGAAGAAAAAGGTCTGGGTGCGTAATATTTTGACTCAGAAGAAATGAGGGTGCAGCCCTGAAAGAGAAGGACAAGGGTATCAGCAAATAGCATCAGCTGTGGACTGAAGAATTCAGGTGTAGTCTGCACCTGATGAAGATGTTTTTCACAAAGAGGTTGATACATGTGTGAAATGAACTACCCAGATGGGTGGTCAGTGGTGGAATTGTGGGTCTTTTCAAGAAGGCACCAGACAATTGGTGGAGTAAAGGTGGTATGCAGATGGAAGGGACAGTGGCAATGTGCTAAAAGCATAATATGGATAGATCAGATAAACTGTTTCCCTCTGCCAACAGCTGTATAACTACATATATATATATATATATATATATATATATATATATATATATATATATATATATATATATATATATATATTTGTGAAGTGGAACAGAAAGAGTCATTTACCACTTTGCTACCATATTACCCAAAGAGATTAGTGGGGCCCAGAACAAATGAGTTACTGATAGTAGCTATTTCTCTGGCATTGTGTTGTTTACATATGTGGGTAGTGAACTGTGATGAAAGGTGTAAGTGGCCAGTAGCATCAGTTTCCAAAAGGCTCAGAGCACACTGTCATCAGATCCTGGAGATATCTTTTTTTTTTTTTTATTTTATACACATGCTAACAGGGTAAGCCAACTGGACACGAGTCACTTTTCATGAGTGATCTGGGAGCACGTTTTGGCTAAGAAACTTGCTCAGTCATACAGCAAACAAATGGAAAGAAAGGAATTAGATCCAGTTCACTGGGCTGCAGGAAGCAGCTGATTAACAACCCAGAGCCTTAATCCTCTGGACTAACTGCCACTATCTGTCACCATTTTGAATGGTATCAAGTGCTGCAGTTCCAGCCCCCTATCCCCAACAAACACTGGCTGAATACATACAAGCCCTTCTTTTCCCTGAGCATCTTACTTCTTTCATCCTGGTCAACACCTAACCTGCACAGCCTCCCATATCAGCCTTCTATTTCTTCAGTCCCCTGTTTTACTTAGATGAGATTCATTTCACACTGCCTGCACAGGAGCTCTTACTAAGGCACTTCTGATACCAGTGGACTGCATTTTACTTATTAAAGGTATACTAGCTTTTCCTTCACCCATTAACTCATAAATTTTAATCACTCCAAAAAACAAAACCGCTGCAAATAAACTAGAAAAAAACAAAAAATGAGCAGCTACACCAGTCCGGAATCCACCACAAGGCAAGGAGCACAAACTCACGATAAGGTACAACCACAATTTATTAACGTGCAAATAAGCAATATACAACAAACACGTTTTCGTCATAGGATACGACTTCTTCAGATAAAACCATCCAACAAACTGAAGCTTAAATAGTATCCACCCCTCATAACACAATCAATCAATTATCTAAATGCAATTAATGAATGTGAAAAAATATATTTATATATTACTTAGGATTTTAAAATAAAATACAAAATTTATATGCAGCAAACTATAAAATAGTAACTAAAAATAAAATACTTGGTTTTCTCACTACCACAAATAACAATATAACTGTATATTTATAAAAAACATTTAAACAAATACATAAAATAAATAAAATGTATCATTTATAAATAATCTACAATATTAAATAAAGAACATAAACAGTATACCAACAATTTATATATACTTAAACTTTGTTAAATACATCTGGCTTTTAGCTTCAAATAGGGCACTATGGATATGGATTCATTTAACCCAGGCGCTTTTGTAGCTTCCAAAAGGATCTGCCAATAGGTTTCCCTGTGCGCTAGTCTGGCCTCCCAGGGTCCACCCCTTATGTCCTTTGGGACCATTTCTACTACAAAAAACAAAAATTTTGCACCATCACACTCAGTGGTATGTTTAAATAATGCATTTGTAATTTTGGATTTGGCTATATCATATGTATGTTCATATATGCGCCTTTTAAGTTGTCGCTCAGTTTTTCCGACGTAAAACGCCGGACATATTTGACATATAGCCAAATAAACTAATCCACTGGACATACAGTTGTAGTACCCTGTGGCCTTGATGTCCCTATTTCGACTCTCCAGATACAAATGGCTATCCTGCACTAAATACTTACAGGATGAACAACACCCACATCTGTATGTACCCACTTTCTTTCTAGAAGTCTGAAAGGCATGTTCCTGTTGTTCCAATGCTCTTTTCATATTTAATCCCTCCCTATATGTGGTTTTTATCTGTCTAGCCTTAAATGTATTTAAATCAGTAAATTCCTGAAATATTGACCATTCCCTCTCAACTATGTTCCTAATATGAGTGGCATTTACACTGAAGTCAGTAATAAAGGTAAAATTACCAGGAAACACTCCTACAGTACTCCTATGGGAACCACCATCAGTCCCGATATTCTTTCTTCCCAAAATGGGACTAAATCTAATATTACGTGCTGCTGTAACCTCTTCTTGTACTGATAGTACCATTTCAATAGGGTAGCCTCTTTCCAAAAATAAAGATCTCAGAGTATCACATTCTGACCTAAAGTCCTCATCCAAAGAGGTCATTCGTGAAACACGAACAAACTGCCCCTTTAAAATTCCTCTTTTTTGGAAGCGTGGATGGGAGCTCAAATAATGCAAATACCCATTAGAAAATGTGGGTTTTCTGTAAATGCAAGATTTAACCCCCTCCCCCTCTTTGGAAAGAGTCACATCTAAATAATTTACACTATCAGATGTTATTAGGTGAGTAAATTTTAGGAAGGTCGTAGTGGTGTGTATATACTCAATGAACTTTTCAATACCCTCCACAGGTCCATTCCAAAAAATACATATGTCGTCAAGAAATCTACAATAAAAATTCCAATTGTTGGAAAAGGGACAGTTCATAACAAACTTCTTCTCCCACATATACATAATGATGTCCGCATAAGTAGGGGCACAATTGGCCCCCATGGAGACCCCCGAGATCTGATGAAAATACTCACCGGCAAAGAAAACAAAATTGTTTTTCAATACCAGACCTAATAATTCAATAACTGCGTGAACATCATTATTAGTAATATGTGGGCACTCCCACATCGCTTCCTCCAACCACTCCAAACCTATATCACTAGGAATGACGGAAAAGAGGTCAACAACATCAATTGTTAGAAACACAACTTCCTTTTCAAACAAATGGGGTTCAATACTGCGTAAAAAGGCCCAAGAGTCTTTAAGGATGTATTCCTGCCTTCCCCACAATTCCTTGAGTTTCCAGTCCAAATACTTGGAAATATTGTGCGTCTTGGAACCTTGAGCAGCTACTATAGGTCTCAAGGGCGGGTCCAGCGGGTTCTTATGTATCTTGGGTATCCCAAATATAGAGGGCACCCTAGGATCAGGGTTACACAAAAAGGTATAAGTGTCTATTTCTATCACCTCTTGATCAAGTAAATCCTGAATTGCCAGATCTATTTTATGATAGGACAGGTTAATCTCATTAAGGGAAGCAGAAGTGTATTTATCATAATCATGCAAGATGTCATACATCTTTGCCTGATACAAGTTATTATCCATTATTACAGTCCCCCCGCCCTTGTCAGGTTCCATGACCCTCAAAGCAGGATCCTTGCTTAATTTTTCCAATAATGCTCTTTCATCCAAGGTTAAATTAGCCATATATTTATCCAAACCCAATTCCTTTCTGAACCTGTCCTCAATCCTCTGTTCCAAGTTTTTAAGCTGGGGGTGGAGTGGGGGGTTAAAAGTACTGGATTTTCTGAACTACTTAACTATCACCAGTTAGTACTAGCCTATAATATTGTGAATTATCCTAAAAAAAACCCATCCCTAAAACAACTCCTAACCCAGTACATATCAAATCGCCCTCTCCACTCTTCTGAAAAAACTCTCCTCTGCATCTCCTCAGCCAATAACTCTGCAGATAAAGCTCTGTTCTCCCACAATATAGCCAGAAACTGGAACAACCTTCCCCCTACTCTAACCTCTGCTCCTTCATCTACTCTGTTTAAAAAATTTCTCAAAGCACACCTAGTGAATTCTGGGCTATGCCCATGCATCACCTAAAACCCCTACCGCATATCGCATCAATCTTCTAGCTACTGACATAAAATTCTGCTGGTATGCATAAACTCAGGAATCCCTACCACTAACCTGAAAATTAATTTTTTGTAATAATTTTGAGTTTTACATTTCCTACTTTTTGTATAAAAGTGATTATGATTAATATTTCCTATATGTAACTTGTACTGCATGTTGATTATTATTTGTAACTCATATGGAGCTTTTCTCCCCAGGCCTCTGCTGTAAATGGACATGTCTCCAGTTGGACTATCCCGGAAAACATATGTAAAATAAATTAAATAAAATAATTCTAGTTCTGTTGTCCACAATCTGTTGCCTTTCCCCCCATCCAAACATACTTTCTTTATCTTTAAATTAGTCTCAAGCTTGTCTCTTGCTCCATTTTAACTTCTGTCCAGTTGTATTTATCCTACCATCTATTTTTTATCCTACCATCTATTTTTCATTGCACTTTATTCTAATCCCTCTTATTGCACATTATTAGACATTTACTTTTGATCTTCACATTCCTAAGGACCTAATTATGTGACTTGCCATCTATCTATCTAAACATAATGTTCACATTGTGATGTGTAGGTCAACCAGCTTTTAACCAGTCCTCAGATATGATGTACAACTATCGTTTCCCTCACAAAAGCCAAATGTAGTGATCTAACAGAGTCACTGACACTAAGCTTCTACTTCCTCCAAGGCTGAACACCCTAATGCAGTTGCTTTCTGAAGCACAGCTTGTCGCTGCCTTTAGATGTTAGACCCTTGGCTCTAGATAATTTGTGAGGCTTTGATTGGTCTAGTGTATTGGGCACAAACTGCTCATTGGTTAGGCCCAATATCTTGAAAGGAGAGCTTCAAGGGATTCATGTGAGCAATGCATAAACCTATTTTATCCTCAATAAGCCATTGGTTGATTCTTGCATCTATGTTCTGTGCCTAGAATTTAGAACAGTGAAAATGTTCTAAATTTTAACAGCTAGTCTTTTTATCCCAGAACAGTTGGTCACATTGTTGCATGGCTGCTTTAACTAGACAACTCTGTTTAAATCTTTATGGTCTTAAGTGATCTAGCTGCTTCACAGAGAAATTCCATCTTTTAAACAAGTACCACTGTTGAGATCTTTTACTGTTATTATTCTGTTATGTCTGTGGAACTTGGTGCCAAAGCCATGGCTTAAAACTCATTACCAAGAAATGCATTATAGCACCCTTTGGGAAGTCTGCCACCCCAGGTAACTACATCATCAATAAAACTCCCTTAAAAGTTGATTCACTAGACAGGGATCTCAGAACTCATATAGATAGTAATCTAGCCTTTTACCAACATGTGTTCAAGGTAGTAAGAAAATCTTTCTACATTGCTCAACGTATAAGCAAGGGCTTTGTATATAGATCCAGAGAAAGGTATTCATACCACTGTACTCGGCTGTCATCAGGCCCATCACAGAGTATAATGCCGTAACTGACCAAACACATGCAGCAGCTGGCATGTCCACTAAGATTACTTACAAAAAGAATACATGGAGTAAACATAATGTCCTATGCTTGCCTGAAAGCCCTGTCTCTTTACTTGGCATCATACAGACTTCTGAGAAGTGATCTTTGCCTGCTATACAAGGTATCCCTGGACCCTGTTTTGATGAATCATTTGTACATCCGCAAAACAAACAGCATCAGAACTACTCAGTTAAAAGATCTACATTTTGCTTACAACATAAATAGGATGTGTTGGAGAAACAGATATGTTTCTCAGAGAATTTCCATTCTTTAGAACAGGCTCCCCATCCATGTGAAGCAGAGTTCCTCCCTATCCCTATTTAAGTGCAACTTGGACCAATGGATGGGTAATTGGAAATTCACCCCTTGACTAGCTCCTATGTCACTGATGGACAGAGGCAGTCAGTAAATCGCCCCCTATAAATCAAATGAAAATCAATTTTATGGGTCACATTTGGGTTGTTTGGCTAGACTTTTAACAGCCCTACTGGTCGTTAGCCTAGTATACACCTATGAACCTATGAATAGAATTCAGGACATCTTTGCATTACAGTTCAATAGTGAAAAAGTATAGACCCATGCATGAAATTAATTTCCTGTACATTACATCCCTAAGTGTACCACTTGATCTAAATACTGCAACTTCTATGTTTGCATGAAGCTAAACTCTTGATCCCATTACACAGCATCTGCAGTATTCATCCCAGGCTTCCCAACCTTCAGGTTCTCCCTCATCTTGCCATTATAAGTGTGAACTACAAAATGGTACTTTAATACTAGAGGGTGTAAAGTGGTGCATTTGGCTACAGCAATGTGAAGGTATGCTGTACATTAGGAAGGAATGGGAAACTGAGAAAAGCAAGATTAAAGGATGGACCTACATTAGGAAGGAAGGGGAACCTGAGGAAAGCAAGATCAGGAGGAAGACCTACACAGTGTTCATTGCCATAGCAGATCAGCAGACACAGAGTGAGAAGGCTGTGGTAAAATTCAACAGATTGCTGGGCTATATCCTGTAAGGAATGGACAACAGCCACTAGGACAACATACTCACATTCTCTAGAGCAGCAACAAGACCCCGATAGAGTACATCATACAGCTGTTCATGTGATACAGCAACAGGGAGATTATGCTCTGATGGGATATAAAGGGACATAAAGATGAAACAGAATTAGGAAGAATGAGGGCTTAAATGGGTTCATAGATTCGTAGGTAAGTACTAGTCTAACTTCCCTTGTGGGCCATTTTCAGCATAGCCAGTTTCCCTTTCAAAGGGACAATCAATTCCTGTAACTTGTGTCTGTGAGGTAAATACCTTAATCATTATGCCAACCCCCAAAGTGAACTCACCACTCCTTTTTACACTGCTGTGACTCGAATACGAACCAAGGTTGCTGCGGCTACAACACAGAATACTAACCACTATATCATCACTGCAAGCTATCTGGAGAAGACTCATGCCCATCCTGATAGAAATCTAGAAAAATTATGTCGCCATCATCTGAGCACAAGGAAGATGGAAGAAAAAGGTCTGGGTGCGTAATATTTTGACTCAGAAGAAATGAGGGTGCAGCCCTGAAAGAGAAGGACAAGGGTATCAGCAAATAGCATCAGCTGTGGACTGAAGAATTCAGGTGTAGTCTGCACCTGATGAAGATGTTTTTCACAAAGAGGTCGATACATGTGTGAAATGAACTACCCACATGGGTGGTCAGTGGTGGAATTGTGGGTCTTTTCAAGAAGGCACCAGACAATTGGTGGAGTAAAGGTGGTATGCAGATGGAAGGGACAGTGGCAATGTGCTAAAAGCATAATATGGATAGATCAGATAAACTGTTTCCCTCTGCCAACAGCTGTACATATATATATATATATATATATATATATATATATATATATATATATATATATATATATATATATATATATTTGTGAAGTGGAACAGAAAGAGTCACTTACCACTTTGCTACCATATTACCCAAAGAGATTAGTGGGGCCCAGAACAAATGAGTTACTGATAGTAGCTATTTCTCTGGCATTGTGTTGTTTACATATGTGGGTAGTGAACTGTGATGAAAGGTGTAAGTGGCCAGTAGCATCAGTTTCCTAAAGGCTCAGAGCACACTGTCATCAGATCCTGGAGATATCTTTTTTTTTTTTTTTTTATTTTATACACATGCTAACAGGGTAAGCCAACTGGACACGAGTCACTTTTCATGAGTGATCTGGGAGCACATTTTGGCTAAGAAACTTGCTCAGTCATACAGCAAGCAAATGGAAAGAAAGGAATTAAATCCAGTTCACTGGGCTGCAGGAAGCAGCTGATTAACAACCCAGAGCCTTAATCCCCTGGACTAACTGCCACCATTTTGAATGGTAACAAGTGCTGCAGTTCCAGCCCCCTATCCCCAACAAACACCGGCTGAATACATACAAGCCCTTCTTTTCCCTGAGCATGTTACTTCTTTCATCCTGGTCAACACCTAACCTGCACAGCCTCCCATATCAGCCTTCTATTTCTTCAGTCCCCTGTTCTACTTAGATGAGATTCATTTCACACTGCCTGCACAGGAGCTCTTACTAAGGCACTTCTGATACCAGTGGGCTGCATTTTACTTATTAAAGGTATACTAGCTTTTCCTTCACCCATTAACTCATACATTTTAATGTTACTCACCAGTGGTGTGCTTTTCTTGTGGAAACTGCAATAGGCATCCCTCTCTAAACTTGCAATATGTCACTGTTGTGTAGGCTTGTTTCTTTCTGTCTTTCGTTCCTAATCACTTACTAAAATTACTGAAATCATCATTGGTGATTAGCTAACTACATGCTTCCATGTATGTGGCCTGTTACCTGATGAAAAGCATTGTTTTAAAGCTAGGTAAATTAATCGGATGCACTTTTTACTCAAAGTTATATAATCTATTGATCTTTGTTTCCTGGCTAGAGATTATGTTCTTGGTTTATATGAAGTTTACAGTTCTCTTATACCTACCATTGTTCTTAGCATCAGTAGCATTATAATGGTTCATTAGCTGCTTGCAAAACATCACCATAAAATCTGTGTGAAAAGTTAAATTTCGAAAATAACACCCAGATCACGTAGAGTCCTATAAAGGTCTGTACTTGATCCTGTCCTCGTTTCCTTTTTCATCAACTTACTGTTCAACAACATGCTAAAATAAACACATCCATAGTATGCCTCTGTTATTAAATTCATCAAACATCAAGTAACCGATGTTATATTACATCCACATAATATAAATAAAATAGTCCTCTATCCAGCATATAACAGTATGTACAAAAAAAATCAGAACAGGATGCAGCTTTAAGACATTGTTAAGAAGGAAACCGCCTTTAATCCCATCTTTTGAGGGTCTCTACCATCACATTATTAGTACTTAATTATTCCAGTTCTGAGACTGCACAACCTGAGAGAAAAAGAAATATTTGTTTTTGCTAGAAAACTAAATAGTTCCTTTACTTCCAGGATCCAAGGCTACAAGACATCAGAGTAGAAATAATCATGTAGTGAGGTATGGAAGTGTGCAGTATGCTTGGTGGAATAGTCATGTAATGAGATATAGGGCCATGCTGGAGATTTGGAATAGTCAGATGGTGGGGTAAGGGGGGTCATAGAGTAGATCTAGAGTAGTTATGTAGAGGGGTACAGACATGCAGCAGACCTGGAATAGTCATGTAGAAGGGTATAGGCATGTCAAACAGACCTGGAATAGTCATGTAGAGGGGTATAGACATGTGGAGCAGACCTGGAATAGTCATGTAGAGGGGTATAGGCATGTACAGCAGACCTGGAATAGTCATGTATAGGGATATAGGCATGTACAGCATTTCTAGAATAGTCATGTAGAGGGTATAGGCATGTGCAGCAAACCTAGAATAGTCACGTAGAGGAGTATAGGCATGTACAGCAGACCTAGAATAGTCATAAAGAGGGGTATAGGCATGTGCAGCAACCTAGAATAGTCATGTAGAGGGGTATAGGCATGTTCAGCAGACCTAGAATAGTCATAAAGAGGGGTATAGGCATGTGCAGCAAACCTAGAATAGTCACGTAGAGGAGTATAGGCATGTACAGCAGACCTAGAATAGTCATAAAGAGGGGTATAGGCATGTGCAGCAAACCTAGAATAGTCACGTAGAGGGGTATATAGACATGTGCAGCAGACCTGGAATAGTCATAAAGAGGGGTATAGGCATGTGCAGCAGACCTAGAATAGTCATGTAGAGGGGTATAGGCATGTGCAGCAGACCTAGAATAGTCACGTAGAGGGGTATAGGCATGTGCAGCAGACCTAGAATAGTCATAAAGAGGGGTATAGGCATGTGCAGCAAACCTAGAATAGTCACGTAGAGGGGTATAGGCATATGCAGCAGACCTAGAATAGTCATAAAGAGGGGTATAGGCATGTGCAGCAGACCTAGAATAGTCACGTAGAGGAGTATAGGCATGTACAGCAGACCTAGAATAGTCATAAAGAGGGGTATAGGCATGTGCAGCAGACCTAGAATAGTCATGTAGAGGGGTATAGGCATGTGCAGCAGACCTAGAATAGTCATGTAGAGGGGTATATAGACATGTGCAGCAGACCTAGAATAGTCATGTAGAGGGGTATAGACATGCGCAGCAGACCTAGAATAGTCATGTAGAGGGGTATAGGCATGTACAGCAGACCTGAAATAGTCATGCAGTCTGGTTATGGGATGTACAGCAGACAGACTTGGAATAGTCAGGTAGTGAGGTATGGAGGCATGCAGCAGACTTGCTCCACTGGAAATATAACATTGTAAAACACTGCATAAAAAAATCAGTATTTTAAAATCTTAAAATGCACTTCTATATAGCAATTCATTAAGCTAATCCGTTCAGTACGTTTGTTTGGTCAGATGAGGTTTAGTGCAGTGAGCCCTACCTGCTGTTCTCCATACTAACCACCGCACTATCATACACATAGGGACTCTAGAATCAAATGACCATACCTAGACAGGCGTTTCAAAAGATACCAAATAATCACAAAAAAAATGCGAAAAAACTTAGCAACTCCGCAGAAGTACTTTTGTTAACATGTACTTGTTACATGCTTTCATCCAAATCAGAAAGAAAGTCCTCAGAACCAAATCCATGATTTTGTACCTGTGCTTTTAAACATATTAAACGATGTGGATACTTTTTAATTTAAAAGTAAGGTTAACATATGATGTATTTGGTTCAAATGTTTATCAATGGTTACAAAGGAACTTTGATATAAGTGTAAAGATCCTCTGTAAAATTACCCACTCTGCCAATTACAATTATATATACTTAATATTATAAATAGTAACCTAAAACTCTCATTATGATTTACTTCTTCTTCTTCTTCTTTCGGCTGATCCCATTAGGGGTCACCACAGCGGATCATCTGTTTCCATTTCTTCCTGTCCTCTGCATCTTGCTCTGTCACACCAACCACCTGCATGTCCTCTCTCACCACATCCATGAACCTT
Source organism: Protopterus annectens (assembly GCF_019279795.1). NCBI lineage: Eukaryota > Metazoa > Chordata > Ceratodontiformes > Protopteridae > Protopterus > Protopterus annectens. The sequence goes on along the minus strand of NC_056741.1, from coordinate 1,491,380,805 downwards.
ATCTTAGGCCTTCCTCTTTTCCTGTTACCTGGCAGTTTCATCCTTAGCATCTTTTTCCCAATATACTCTGCATCCCTCCTCAGCACATGTCCAAACCAACGTAATCTTGCGTCTCTGGCTTTGTCTCCAAACCTTCCAACCTGGGCTGACCCTCTAATATACTTATTCCTAATCCTGTCCACCCTCATCGCACCCAGTGCAAATCTTAACATCTTTAGCTCTGCCACGTCCAGCTTGGACTCCTGCCTTTTTGTCAATGCCACTGTCTCCAACCCATATAACATAGCTGGTCTCACTACCCTCTTGTAGACCTTCCCTTTCACTCTTACTGGTACTCATCTGTCACAAATCACTCCTGACACTCTTCTCCACCCACTCCATCTTGCCTGTACTGTCTTCTTCACCTCTCTTCCACACTCACCATTACTCTGAACTATTGATCCCAATTATTTAAACTCATCCACCTTCACCACCTCTACTCCATGCATCCTCACCATTCCTCTATCCTCCCTCTCATTCACACACATATATTCTGTCTTAGTCCTGCTGACCTTCATTCCTCTTTGCTCTAGAGCATATCTTCACCTCTCCAGGGTCTCCTCCACCTGTTCCCTACTCTCATTACAGATCACACTGTCATCTGAAAACCTCATAGTACACAGGGACTCCTGTCTGATCTCATCTGTCAATCTGTCAATCACCATTGCAAATAAGAAAGAGCTCAGAGCTGATCCTTGATGTAATCCCACGTCCACCTTAAACGCATCCTTCACTCCCACCGCAGACCTCACCGCTGTCACACTACCCTCATACATATCCTATACCACTCTTACATACTTCTCTGACACTCCCGACTTCCTCATGCAATACCAAAACTCCTCTCTAGGCACCCTGTCATATGCTTTCTCTAAGTCCACAAAGATACAATGTAACTCCTTCTGACCTTCTCTGTACTTCTCCATCAACACTGTCAGAGCAAACATCGCATCTGTAGTGCTCTTTCCTGGCATGAAACCATACTGCTGATCACTAATCATCACCTCCCTTCTTAACCTAGCTTCCACGACTCTTTCCCATAACTTCATGCTGTGACTGATCAATTTAATCCCTCTGTAGTTACTGCAGCTCTGCACATCATCCTTATTCTTAAAAATCGGTACCAAAACACTTTTTCTCCATTCCTCGGGCATCCTCTCACTTTCCAAGATTTCATTAAACAATCTAGTTAAAAACTCCACTGCCATTTCACCTAAACACCTCCATGCTTCCACAGGTATGTCATTTGGACCAACAGCCTTTCCATTCTTCATCCTCTTCATAGCTATCCTTACTTCCTCCTTGCTAATCCACTGCACTTCATGATCCACTATCTGCACATCATCCAACCTTCTCTCCCTCTCATTCTCTTCATTCATCAGCCCCTCAAAGTACTTTTTCCATCTGCTCAACACACTCTCCTTGATTGTGAGTACATTTCCCTCATTATCCTTTATCACCCTTACCTGCTGTACATCTTTACTAGCTCGGTCTGCCTGTCTAGCCAATCGGTACAGGTCCTTTTCTCCCTCCTTAGTGTCCAACCTTTCATACAACTCTTCATACCTTATCCTTTGCCTTCGCCACCTCTCTCTTTGTCATGCACCTCATCTCCTTATACTCCTGTCTACTTTCTTCATCTCTCTGACAATCCCACTTCTTCTTTGCCAACCTCTTTCTTTGTATACTCTCCTGTATGTCCTCATTCCACCACCAGGTCTCCTTGTACTCCCTTCCTCTTTCCAGATGTCACACCAAGCACCTTTCTAGCCATCTCTCTTACTAGCTCTGCTATAGTTACCCAGTTATTCGGTAACTCTTCACTGCCACCCAGTGCATGTCTTAACTCTTCCCTGAACTCCACCTCACAATTACCCTTTTTCAATTTCCACCATTTGATCCTTGGTGCTGCCCTCACACTCCTCCAACTCTTCTTGCTCACCAATGTCATCCTACAAACCACCATCCTATGCTGCCTAACTACACTTTTCCCTGCCACCACTTTACAGTCTCCAATCTCCTTCAGACTGGCCCTTCTACATAAGATGTAATCCACCTGTGCATATCTCCCTCCACTCTTGTATGTCACCCTGTGCTCCTCCCTTTTGTTAAAATATGTATCCACCACAGCCATGTCCATCCTTTTCGCAAAATCCACTACCATCTGACCTTCTGCATTCCTTTGTTTAACACCATACCTACTCATCACTTCCTCATCCCCTCTGTTCCCTTCACCAACATGCCCATTGAAATCTACCCCAATCACCACTCTCTCACCCTTGGGTACAGTCATCACCACTTCATCCAACTCACTCCAAAATTTTTCTTTCTCATCCATCACACACCCAACTTGTGGAGCATATGCACTACCATCCTACTATTCCCCCTCCCACCAAGACCTTTTCATTCAACAAAAATGATTTCAAAGTTCTTAGCCAAACTAACTCACCCATAGAAGTGGTGCCTTCTGCAAAACTCCTAGGCATAACTGTGGACGAACACCTCAAGTTCGACACACACATATACAACAAAATATTAAAATAACCCACCAAAAGCTAGGTATGTTGTATAGGAGCAATCGCTTTCTCTCACTCTACTAGACATACTCTAGCCACTACATAGCTTCTCCCTTCCTTATTATACAGGGCTCCTCTCCTAACCAACCTGTCTGCCTCTACAACCTCCAAACTAGAAGACTGCTTCAATAAAATCTCTAAATTTGCCACAAATTCAAAAAATTCCACCCACCACTGCCTCACCCTTAAATCATTACATTGGCTCGAACTTTCAAACCACCTTGACTACCTGCAACTATCCACAGCACATAGACTTGTATTTCATCCTACAAAATGCACTGCTCTAGCTAATATCCTTCCCCCTTATATTCCTAATAGAACACTCAGATCAGAGCACCAGAATCTAATTGCTATCCGCAAGCCTAAGCGTCCTGCTGGCCAGCTTCTCCTCTCATATGCTCTAGGCAAAAAATGGAATGCCCTCCCCACCTCATTAAGAACCACTCCTAACTCTGACAACTTCAACACCCAGCTTTTCAAACACCTGTCCACTAAATGGAAATGCACCTGCTTCCACCCTACGTAATCTCCTTTCTAAGTCTATACCCTAGGGGTCCCTTCTTTTCATACTTTAACTCTCTACAATCTCCCATAGTCTTATACCTATTACCCTTCACAAGCTCCCTATAACTCCTTAACTTTACTCCCTCTAACCTTCTAACAATTACTACAACTATGCTCACATGAATCAACTTTGTAAATAATGTAAATATCGTGAATAGTTTTCTACTTCAAAAACATGCATGTTAAGCAAGCATATCCAAAATTCCTCTCTTTATATATGTAACTGACTTCCACACTCAACACTTCAGTACCATTGCTTAAAGGAAACTGTATAACCTGTAATGTCTCTCTCTAGGAATTCTGCTAACTATGCTTGTGAATATTCTTATTTTTTAACTCTTTTTACAATGTTATCTTGTATACTCCTGTATTTTATTGTAACTGAATTTGTACAATGCTTTCTTGGAGCTTTTCTCCCCGGGCCTCCACTGAAAATGGGTCATGTTGGCCCAGTGGAATTCCCCGGTAACCAAACGGGAAATAAATAAATAAATAAATAACAACATTCATCATTACACCATCAGTTTCCAGCTTCATAAACATCACTCTATCCGACAATCTTTTCACCTCCAAATTTGAACCCGCCTCTGATACACCTAGCCTTGCTCCCCTTCCTTCTAGTCTCTTGCACACACAATATACCAACCTTCCTTCTGTCCATCATATCAGCTAGCTCTGTCCTTATACCAGCCATACTGCCAACATTCAAAGTTCCGACCCTCACTATCACAGTCCTAGCCTTTGCCTGCCTTCGGGCATGCCTTCCCCCTCTTCTCCTACTATATCCTATAAATATTTACATTCTCTCACAATGTTATACTGCCCCTTACTTTTCTTTTACTTCCATGCTGTCCCACCTCTTCTGGTGAAAAATTTTCTCTGTAATGTTTTACCCAACGTTTGAGCAATTTTACCAAATCAACTTGATCCTTCTCACTAACTGTCAACCCAACTTTATTTCACAAATGTAGAAACTACTGAAATGTAAATACAATTAAGCTCAAAGGAAATATCACCAGAAACCTGCTCTCTGACATACACTTTGTACTCCTCTTTGTGGCCTGGACAATGTCTTTTTTCCCTATTGTATAGAATCCAATGTTAAGCTATGCTGCATGTATGCTATTATAATAAGCACATACTGACTGTTATGTTACTTGTCTGTTTTCTTTACTACATCTCAATGTATATAATGTCCAAACCAAAAAGTAAAAAGGTCACGCGGACAAACCAATTAGTAAAAACTGCAAGAAAAACGTAGCCAAGTTAGAGTTTTCACTGTGTGATGCCTTAAACCTCCTGTAATAGAGACCCATGGGATATGAGCAAATGATCCCTTAAGAACATCAAATGTTTCAGCTATATGGCTTCCGAATGTCCATGACTTTTTACTTTTTCTTTTTAAGTCTTTGTGGATACATTCTGGCCAATAAAACCAAACACCATTAGCTGTGGCCTTCTTATGACCTCATCGGCATAACATAGGTTTGGCTATACTTTAGAAACACAGGGTCTTTACATCCATCCGATGTCCATAACTATTAAGGTGTCTGCAAAATATCCAACTAACATTCAAACTAAAAAGTAAAAAGGTCACACAGACAAACCAATTAGTAAAAGCTGCAAGAACACTCAGTAAGATGGGATGTATAAATGTGTTTGAATACCCCTTTAATAACATCACTTTTAAGGCTGCATGACTCATTTACACCATAAATGAGTGTAGCAAGTGATAGTACACTCTTGTCTTGTATTAACATGTTGTTGCAACAAAGTTACTTACATATTATCTGACTATGGGCAAGTCACCTAATCAGACAATGCTTCTGGAACATCCATGTAAAAAATGTAAACAAAATTGACTTAAGACAAAAAGCTGCTTTCCTATGATATAATTTGCAGTAATATTATTAAAGCTGTGAAAATAAATCTGGAAGAAATGCATTTTTAAGTACAGAAGATTTATATATATATATATATATATATATATATATATAGAGAGAGAGAGAGAGAGAGAGAGCAATAGATATAAAATTTCCATCCATTGTTGTGCTTTCCAGAATCATCAAAACCTCTTCATAATAAGTCTATACCTTGACTGGGATGAGTGTAGCGTGCAATACTATGCATTTGGGATTTTGTACAGGTATTGTAATCATGCCTTAGATCCTGTGCAGAAAGGAAACAAGGTGTTAGACTGTAGACCAAATGCTCCATTAATCTGGCCTTCAAGAAACTGTGGGGCATAATCTAGAGTTGCAGTATGGGGTATCCCAGCTTAACATTGTGTAGTTAAAGTCCCCAGGATAATGGAATTCCTGTTAATTTGATGTTCATCCACTGTATCAAGGAACATAACAGTTTTTGGAACATAAGGGTGTCCTGGAACATGTTAAAATCTGATAGTTGGTCCTATTTTGTGAGATTTGGATCTCATTATGTTAAGTTTTTGTGTCTGTAGGTATCTACCTATAAGCAATGTTGTCTTTAACAAATATACATACTCTGACATACTTACAATCAGGCCAAATGGTGTGCTAGGTGTAAAAAAGTCTCCTGTGGAGGGAGTTGTAATTAAACACACACACACACACACACACACACACACACACACACACACACACACACACACACACACACATATGTGCTCCAAATGTAACAAAGCTTCGGGATCAATAAAAGGGCAAAGCCCATCCCCCCTGTCCACCTTACTCATGTGTGCTAACCCTTACCATAGCTTGCACCCTACCCATTACATCAGTAAAAACATCCCCACAACAGTACCGATACCAAAATAACACTTGATTTCAGTTTTGTATTCAGTGGTTATGAATAGGGTATTTTTACTTGGTTTGAATATGTCAATATTTTGTGATTTAATGTTATGAGTATTCAATTAGAATATTCAATATTTTATGACATAATCATAATCATCAGGCTTGAGAAGGGGTAAATGGTTAGAGAAAATCTGAACGGACAAGAATATGTTAATTTGCAGTATCACACAGCTGCTGCACCACCACAAAAGACAATGCAAAAAGGAAGAAAAGTTTTTATTAAGGTTTAGGGTTATTTTTGTGAAAATTAAATGATAATCGTGTTTGATATTCTCATAATGTCTAATGGGGCACTCGACAAGATTACCAGTGCAGATAAAAAGGCACCGTCATGTGTCATGATCTCACCTGGAGCATTGTAGTTCTGGAAGACGTTTAATCTACCATCTTTATTACCTAGTCAAGTAACAGTAAGTACATGAGCACCATGTCATTAGATCTCATCACAAGCATCTCCTTCAACTCAGGTACACCATTTTTCTCACTGCCACAATACCAAATCATGTCTGGCCACCAATTTAAATTACCATTCTGGCCAAAATGAAAGATTAGCACTAAATACATTCTCCTTTTAATCTGACCCTTTTTTACTTTACATAGGGATACAAGCATCAACCAATGCTCCCCCTCCATTTATTATGGCTCTTTTTCCACAATTTGAGTATATGTCAGTAAGGACTTTATGTTTTGTGAAAGCGGGACAGAATTTGCAGATACCATACAGGGCCTTTCATTAAATGCATATGAATGAAAGCCTACACTTAATATCTAAAAAAGATGAAACCATTTAACCAAAGACAACTATCCATAACAGTTTGCAAAATCAGCTTGAAAAGGAGGGAGAGAGAGTTTAACTGAAGCTAATACAAGCTAATACAACAAGCACATTTTAAGAGTGTATAGTGGCTGTGACCTTAGTATGTCAGAATGCCACACACACACACACACACACACACACACATATATATATATATATATATATATATATATATATATGTTTTATATATATATATGTGTGTGTGTGTGTGTATGTATGTGTATATATATATATATATATATATATATATATATATATATATATATATATATATATAGATATGTATGAGTTTACTTTGTTTACAACATGTTTTCTATGTGTTTTTTTTTAGTCAACCGATCTGGCGACTAGGCTTCAGCAAAAAGTACACTTTCATTGAAATACACTTTCACTGAAGTGGGCATCTACTTTGTTTGTTTGATGTAACGTATTTTTGAACAAACAAAGAAGATACATATATATAATATATATATATATATATATATATATAGAGAGAGAGAGAGAGAGAGATTGCTAACATCACATTTACACTGTAATAGTTGTACAGGCTATTTTATCATTAAGGAAGACCAGCTGAAGAAGCAATTTATATATTTATTTGTTAACCAAGTAAGATAGAGATATTCCAAAGCAATACATCCATTGCAGAGTATAACATACAGTGTAATACAGTGTTAAAAAAATATTAGGAAGTTCATGGATTTCTTCTTATGCTTTAGACATAACACTATGGTTTTGGTCTTCAGATTTACCCTTGGTCATCCTGGATTTATTGATGTTAATAGGTTCACAGGTGTTTATTAGGTTAATGACCACAAGGGACTTTTTGTGCCTAGCCTGCATCCCAAATCTCTGGCAAGCTCTGTTCCTCATAAAGTGAGTCCTGTCTGTGTGCATATAACTTATTAAATACATAAACTAAGCCTATACAAAGGTTTTCTGTCACTAATTATATAGGGTTTAATAAATAAAAACCTTCTGTTGTGAAAAATAAGAAACTGCTTCTCTTTCTGTCCCTCTGGTGTGATTTTAAAGGCCTGCACTATGATTTTTAATGCTTAGACATTAAGAAGTGTGCTTAACATAAAGATGAACCTTGGAGAATATGCACACAGACAATTAAAAAAAACTATGCAAATTTCACAGCATTGTTTAGGGAAAATAAATAAAAACAAAAATCAAATATCTATGCATTCAAAGTTTGTTGTCTGTGAATATTGACTCTAGATGATGATGCGAGACCTTGACCCATGTGGAAAAAATGGGAAAAATGTGTGATGGATGAATGGAATGTTAAGGATTATTTAGTAGTGTACACTCTCTGCGTATTATAGCAACAGGATGGACAGAGTGTCAAGGATTATTTAGAAGTGTCCTCTCTCTGTGTATTGTAGTACCAGGGTGGATGGAGTGTTAAGGATTATTTAGCAGTGTACACTCCCTGGGTATTATAGTAACAGGGCAGATGGAGTGTTAAGGATTATTTAGTAGTGTAGTGTCTCTGTTTATTGTAGTAACAGGATGGATGGAGTGTTAAGGATTATTTAGTAGTGTACACTCTCTGCATATTGTAGTAACAGGATGGATGGAGTGTTAAGGATTATTTAGTAGTGTACACTCTCTGTGTATTGCAGTAACAGGATGGATGGAGTGTTAAGGATTATTTAGTAGTGTACACTCTCTGTGTATTGTAGTAACAAGATGGATGGAGTGTTAAGGATTATTTAGTAGTGTACACTCTCTGTGTATTGTAGTAACAAGATGGATGGAGTGTTAAGGATTATTTAGTCATGTACAGTCTCTGTTTATTATAGTAACAGGATGGATGGGGTGCATACCTCTCAACCTCTTAGAACAAGAAATCTGAACAAAGCCATACATAATGTGGGGGACAAAAGACCAAAAATAGGGACAGTTTTTAAATATTGCTCTTACAAACTTAGAACGTTGACAGAATAACAAGTTGTGCATTAGCATACATTTTCTGAAGGGTATGGATTGTGAAACTCAAATGTTTGTCATTATTTACTGACTTCGACCCGCAATGATTTGCCAACAATTTGCCAGAAAACCACAAGTTTATGAGAAATGGGCCAAAAATATGAGGCACAAATCTGGGCATTCTGTGAAAATCTGTACAGTTGAGAGGTATGTGTTAAGGATTATTTAGTAGTGTCTTCTCTCTCTTTATTGTAGTAGCATACTGATTGCTGTATACTTTTGGCAGAATAAATACCCATTCTCTGTGGAACTAGTGGAGTGGTAGGTCCTTTTTATCAAAGTAATAAATATTTGAATTTAATGAAGTCTGTTAAGTTTTTTAGCTTCAGTGGGAGGTAGCTCCAGTTTATTTATAAAACTGTGGAAATTGCTGTAAGAAATTTGTGCATGCTTTTTTCCAATGTCACAGAAGAAGCTGCTTAAATATATTTCTCTTAGATGAGTTTTAAGGCTATTTTAAAATTTGTTATAATCAGTTATATTTCTAATTAATTGTAGTAGATTATTCCAGTTTACTGGTACCAGATTGCTAAAACACCTTTCATCTATATTATTGAAAACTGTGGCCTTTGTAGGCTGAATATCTTATCAAATGCTGAATTAAAATAATAAGAAAATGTTTTTGTTACAAGACTGATTTTAGGAATGAGCAATAACAGTTGTATAGGTGTTTAAAAGTTAGAGTGGAGAAATGGAGAGGGGGTCAGGTAAAACATTTAGCTAATTAACTTTTATGAGAGCAGAACATGGTGGTCAAGGGAAGAGGCCGTGTTAGTAAAGTGGCAAATATTATTAGTGTCGATTTGGATGAGTTTAGTGTTTGTGGATCAGTTTGTGGAAAGGATTGGTACAGCATATTTTAGTCAGGGTATCAGTGCATTAATTACTAGAGTTCGCTTAGCTTTATGAGTAAGGTGATTAGAGATACTGCAGCAAATCTTTAGCTAATAGCATGCTTAGAGCCAATACTTACATAGAGCAGTCTGCTTAAGGGGAAGGGGAAATGGGATTGAAGAAAAAAAATGTGAATTTAAATGCGCTGATGCTGCCATTAGTATAATACCAAACCTAAACAGTTTGCTCTCATTAAGAAACTAAGGTCAGAGTTCTTTATTGATCTGACTAATCATGTCATGGTGTGTTAATGTTTGATGTACCAATGTATTTTTTAGTTTTCAAAACGACAGTCACTAAAACTGGGGTGCTTCGTAAGGCACTGCAGTTTCTCATATTTTTGGAGTAGTGCTGTAACTGACAGCATGTGACACCAGTCATCAATTAACCAGGCTGCTTGGCATTGATATAAGAGTACAATCTGTAGCTTGGCACAGCAGGGTTTTGCCTTTTACTGCATTAATATCTTTACAAGGAGTATTGAAGCTCTATACATTTGATAATAAGTAAGGAGGTAAGACCTTCTTCCCTGTCCACAATCCTCTCTGTATGACTGCACAATCTGTAAATCTTAATCTGTCCATTTTTTGCCTGAGAAGCCAAACAAGAAATTAATTCTTGACCCCAATACAATTGTCCTTCATGGATAAAAGGGGTCCCAACTTACTTTCCTTTATAAAACATGCTGCGTATCTTCCCTTTCCTTTATACCAAGTATGACTGGGTGGGTTTCATGTGCTCTAAACTGCACTTCAGAACAGAAAATCTCCTTTGCTGCTGCATTATTTGTAACTGGGTGAAGCAAAACAAGAGCAGTCAGCAAATCTTCCCAAATGAAACTATTCTGCACAATGGAGCTTGCCTATCTCTCCCATATGGAAAGATCTTATCCCTTACAGCTTTCCATTATATGCCTTCCTCAATCTACATTAACCTGCCACTCCCCCTTACCCATTGTTGCCATCTCCTGTGGTCATTTGTTTATTCTTCTCTCTTGACATTCTACAGCTTGGCGGTGAGGGTCTGGCAAACTTATTAACAGCTAGAGCAATGAAGGACTGTGTCCGGAGTCAGCATACATCTACAGGGGATGCTTCACAGAAGGCTTACTTGCAGCAGATTTGTACTGAACTAGGTCATTATTATTATTATTGTTATTATTATTATTATTATTATTATTATTATTATTGGTTCTATTACTTTATAATGATTGCTGACACTCATTTACCCCCCCCCCCCCGAATGATAGTTTTCTGTAATCCATTCTCAACCTTGACATTCTGAACAAAAAAATAATTTAGGCTGCAAATAAAAACTGCAGTTTCATTTCTTGTAGGTGTTTTTTTTTCTCTAGCAGTGCTGCATGATGTCACTGATGATGTCACAATCAAAACACTCATGGCTGTAGAAAGACTTCTGGTATGTTTTATGGTATTTGGCTTTGGAAAGCACAGAGTGACTTTCCAACTGTTTGCCTAGCATCATCATCATCATCATCATCATTCTGCTATCTCCAAAAAACTGTTGCTAGATAGTCTTTAAGGATTGGGGAAGTGAAAGGAGGTCTGGGACAGAGAAAGAGCTTAGCTAACTTTTTTTTCTAATTTGGGAACCTCACTGTGGCTCACCTTTTATGTAACTGAATGTATCAGTATGAAAGGCACTGTGTTTGCTATTACCTAGATGGAAGTTCTATTCACCTTTGTCAAACTGAAATTCATCAAGTCTGCTGTTGATATGGGAAATTTAATAAACCAGCCTTCTTAAGTAAACACCACTTTCTGTTATGGGTATAAAACTGTCTTCCTGTGTGTGCATATGTCATGCAGAACTATGTTTCTCTGTTACACCATCCTGCTGAGTGCTGTGAAATGGCACATTCTGGAGAGTGCCACATAATTTCTATACCACATCAGTGAGGATCTGCACTTCTCCCTCAAAATGGAGTAATTTCAGAGCTTATATACCTTTGTGTGTGCAGGGAAGCCAAATCCAACTATGACTCAAGGCTCAAGACACCTGACTCTGATTTGTGGCTCAGCTGTCTGATGTAGCTGGCAGGGAAGGATGGGCCTGCCTATGTTAGAGCAATGGCAGGCCAGGGCAGGACATGCAATGGCAGGGCAGGACATGCAATGGCAGGGCAAGACATGTAATGGCAGGGCAGTTTGGGACATGCAATGGCAGGGCAAGGCAGAACATGCAATAGCAGGGCAGGACATCCAATGGCAGGGCAGATCATGTAATGCCAGGGCAAGGTGGAACATGCAATAGCAGGGCAGGACATGTAATGCCAGGGCAGGGTGGAACATGCAATGTCAGGGCAGGGCAGGACATGCGATGTCAGGGCAGGGCAGGACATGCGATGTCAGGGCAGGGCAGGACATGCGATGTCAGGCCAGGGCAGGACATGGAATGTCAGGACATGTCACGCACTGCCATAAACCTTCACAGGAGGCGTTTCAATGGAAATTTAAGTCATGGTATATCTCTCAACTTCTTTACTAAATACTTTTGGGCAAAACTGTGAATAATGAGGAACAAAGCCCCAAAACTAGTGGCAATATTTCTCTACATTAATAGAACAGCAGGATTTGCATCTATATGCATTTTCTGAATAATAAGAGGCATGAAACTCTAATGTGTGGCATTATTGACTGAGTATAGTATTTAGTGATTTACTAGAAAATCAAAATGTTTATGAGGGGCAGGGTGGTAGCATTCATGGAAAGTGTTTTGGAGTGTGGACTCACAAGGGGAAGGCATTGTGAGCCTCCACAGTGACACCTGTAGCTCTTCAACTGTCCAGGAGGTATAGTTAGGGCTAATAAAAACATTGTAGTTCTAATCAGGATGCCAGCAAGAATTTAAAAACCCTGATGGCTACTTGTATGATGCCCCTACAGATGACTTCATAAACCTGGAAGGTAGCTCTCCAAAACATGGGAATGAATGGTCTGAAGTCCATCAGGGGAAAACTCGGTTGTCAGCAGGCATGGTGGCAAGAAGGGGCTAGAAAATACATTTTAGGAGTTCAGATTTACAATGCAGTCATCTACTCAAAAGACAACTTTCATTGGATCAGTTTAATCAAAATGTGATTTGATGAACCTTGCTTCAGCAAAACATGCTACAACTTGCCTGCAGCTACTGCAACACATCCCTCGGCTACTTCTCTGCACACTACTGTTAGAAGTCAGTTTTAGATTATTATTAGCACATTTAAAAAAGACAGTAAGCTGTCTCAATACATTTTTACATTCATGCCATGACTTTGCAACAAGTTAGATGCCTCTCTACCAATGTCAGTGAATGGTTGCAACAAGTTAGATGCCTCTCTACCACACTATCTCAGTGAATGGCTATTACATATAGTGACCCCTATCCTTGTCAATCAGTGGCAGAGTCATGCCAATTTACATAAACAATGTGACTATTTATTTCTATAGCAAGGGTCTTGTTTGTACTACTTGTCTTACTTTTTCACCCTTAAACATTGTATTTTATTTTTATATTAACCTATGCAAGGCATCTAAACCCTTGAATTCACTATGAGAACCCAGGATGCTAATGCAGAGCAGAGCAGAAATGCAGCTGCATACCCTTAAGACTGGAATGTCGCAGCACATTGAAATATTCAAGCTGGCCACAGCCAGCTTTTATACACACATGGTCAGTAGCTCTTCAGACAGTTGTCAAGGACTGTGTTTACCCATTACTGTATCAGCAGTTTAGTTTGTGATGCTTCATATCTCTTTCATGCCTAGCATACAGTGAGTAAGCCAATCAAATGTGTGCTAAGAGATGCAGGACTGAGCAATTCAAGGTAAAGTACCGCCTGGGGCTGCAGATGGCTGCAAATGGCTGCAAGATGGTCAAGGCTACAGAAATTCACTCATCCAAAATAAGCTGTGCTGACTCAGCTGACAGCTATATTAAAAATACATAATTTATAATACTAATATTATTAATATGTTTGTTTACTAAGCTTGTACGTTTTGTAGCAAAAATTGGAGAACTGCAGTATCATAGTGAGTCAGTATGCTACAGCTATCATACAGGAAAAGTCCCAGACTTATATACTGTTTATTTTGGAAATGTGTTGTGCTTATTTTAAAAGAAATTAGGTTTATGTTGAAGAAATGTCAAGAATGAAAAGGGTGCGCCCTCCATACAAATTAATACTTTGAGTAGGTCCCAGAAGGTGTGTCTACTGTACCTACAAATGAAATGGTCAGCACATTCATAGCTTCGGGTTTTGATGATTGCCTCACTGTGCAAAATGTCTTGCACATAATATGCAGTTTTAGGTAAAGCATCGCAGCATGACAAACATGAGGAAAAAGTATACTTTGCACTTACTTGAAAAAGACACTTGCCTTAAAGTAAGACTTCAGAAACCTCCAGACTTAAGAGATGTACAGAGAATGAAAGCCAAAACATATCCAGGTTGCTGCATCACTGGGCGGGGACAGTTACATCATTCTGTAAAATAACCCTGTGCTTGTAGTTTATCCAAGAAGCTAACACAATTACTATGACCTTCTGCTAAGCAACCCTTTAATCTGAACAAAGTCCATTTTCTCTTCTTGTCCATGACCACAAACTACAGAGATAATCTGCAATTTAATTAGTTTGCATTGGAGGAGGACCTTCTGTTTCGAGGGGTTATTAGAAAAGGATTGCCGGAAAATTAAAGCAGAGATTACATTTGGCGATGATCTCCATATGTAGCTTTAAAAGCATGCAGTTAGGACGTACACATACACAGACATACACACACACACACACACACACACACACACACACACACACACACACACACACACACACACATTCATACAATGTATTTCTTGGAACACTCTTTGAAAATCACAGTTTGTTATACATTTCCAACAATAAAAATTCATATCAAGCAATAAACAAATAGAAACTGCATTAAACCTAGATGTTAGCAAGAGAGAATATATAAATGTACAAGTACAATACAGCATACAGATAAACTCCCTTAAAATAGAAAAAAAAATGTACAATTAAATATTTTCCTTTGCAATCCCAGTTAGAAAAAACATTTTTATTTTTTTTTATTTAACTTAAGGGCAAGTACATATTTCTTTATGATATTTGTAAGTCACTGTACAGTAATAGTTTGAATCAACAACTAAGGAGCAATGATGCATCATGCAACATTTTAGTAGTAAAGCTGTAAAGATCAAGAGCAACCTTTGTGTTCTTGAGCAATGCTTTCATAAAAGATACTTAATAATTCTGAACACCATGAGAGTTTTGCAGAAATACATTTTAGATTTATTAGTCTCAATGACAGGTAATCTTATAAGGAACTCACATTATGTGCTTGAAATAGTCTTTTTATTCTTGATCCACATAACTCTGATGCGTTGATGTTTAGCTGTATAATATCTTCAGTATAGGTTCATAAGTAAGTACTAGACTAGTTGCACTTTTGGGCCATTTTAAACCAAGCCAATTTCTCTCAAGGGTGAGAATCAAACCTTGTACCCTGTATCTGTAAGGAAAGGACTTAACTATTATACCCTCCCCCCATTTTTAAAGGTATAGAACCTTCATCAGGTTTTTAACAAAGGCATTCTTACCTTAGAATCAAAAGGCTTAAATGTAAAATTTAGAAATGTTGCTTATCATTTGTCTTGTGCAAATAACATCTATAAAAATACACAGGCCAATGATGTTCAGCTTGCCCTACTAGAATTTAATTATGCATGCCTCACACCATCTTGAATTAATTTTATATCTTTGACTAAGCTATTTATTCAGGAAGTCACCTCTAATCATCAGCTTCTATTTCTGTGAAGTAATGCCTCTGCATGTATCCTCTAAACACTGAAACATGAAACCCATTTGAATTTTATGGAATACTTTGAAAGAAGACCCTATCAAGAAATTTAAAACAAATTGATTTTCATTTAGATTTGACATGCTGTGCTGAACTAATGACTTACTATCACTCTTCAATACACTTAAGAACTGTTCTTTAGTTTGCTTACCCTAAATAAGACCTGGTGGAATTAACATATTGAAATTATTTTTTCAATCTGTTATGCTCCCTATCCCTAAATAATTTTGTATTCTCAAAATATGACAGCCTATGAAATCAGGCATTTTTTTCAGCACTTAATATCTCTGACTAGACTATTTCTTCTGGATGTCTCTTCTAATTATCAGCTTCCCCTTCTGTGAAATAATGCTTCTGCATGTATCCCCTAAGTGCAGCATGCTTTTCGTTCATATTGCAGTAGTTCTCCTAAAAAAAACACAAAAAAAACAACAGTTAAATGCTGTGAAATATGTTGAATCCCATCTAGAACTAAAAATTATGTAATTTTCATTTTGTTTTGGTATTCTGCACTACACTAATAGCGTACAATAACACTTTATCACACTTTAGAATTATTCTTTAGTTTGTTTTACTCCCAAAAATGCCTGATGGAATTTAAGACATTAATATATTTTTCAGCATGGTATGTTCCCACAATAATTTTATATCCTCTAAATATGGCATAGCCTAGAAAATAAAGTAGTTTTTTTTCAGCATTTACTAACAATGATTGTAGTGTGAGTTGCTGCTTTCCCAGATTTGTGCTGGAACAAAATCACTTAATTTGCTGATTAAACTCTCTCATACCAGCCTGGACCACTGTTTTTTGTTCCTTTGGAAATTAAAGAGTAAGACAATAAGTCAAGCATCCGTCATATAAGTGATTTGAATTTGAATTACACGGTTCTTATTAGAGTGATTAAAGTATGTAATTCATAAACTATTATTTTTTTGTTTTTACTAAAAGTTGAAGGAATTTATTTGGGAGGGGAAGAGGGCAACAGTTAAGTGGAATAAGCTGATCTTCCTCACACAACGAGGTTTAGGATTACCCAATTTAAAGGGATATTTGGAGCTACACTGTTTAGAATCGTGTGCATAACACAAGTAGAAGTTTATAAATCAGAGTAGAAAGGGATGATGAAACAGCTGAATTTTGAGAGATAAACAAAGGAATTTTGGATGTAGGTTCTTAAGGAAAATAACAGTCATGCAGAAGATTATTATATTCATTCAGCAACAGAGAGTATTCTAAGAACTGAGCCAACACAAGAATAGAGAAAGGAGATTTTGTATATAGGGATGACTGAAAGTATGTGCATAGACAAAAAAAGCAAGAGTGGGTTGGAATTTACTGGGAAAATTGGCAAAGGAATCAAGGTATTGGTGAGCAAATAACTGGAGACGGAAAAGTAGTACAGTGGGATAAGGCCAAGTGGACGTTTGGACTGCAGGTTAGAGACTGCCTTCCCTACCAGGGATTGATATCAAGGTATAGGCAAAAAGAAAGGGCTATGGGAGTGCTAAGTGAAACACTAGCTCTGGCAGCGTTTTTAACGGAGTCTAGAACAGAAGCTGCTGCTAAAAGTGGACAATTAGTAGGGTATATAAAATATTGCATGACTACTGTAAGAATCAAATAGATGAGATTAGAAATGGTTGGGAAGAGAGACTGGAAATGTGGCTTCCATGTATGCAACAATGTCCAGAAAGTTTAGGATTTTTGCTTGGAAGTGTTTGCCTAGGTATTTTTAGGGTCAATATTATTTCATTATTCATTAGCCATTTGTCGAATACCTATCTAGCAAAGCTGCTCTTCACTGAATGGTAAATTTTAACTAGGGTGAACCAGCAGTTGGCCACCATCTGGAGTTAGCCCTTTTTCACACTAGTCCAATCTTGGAGTTGTTATATTTAGTTAGGGGGGTGTGGGGGCACAGCCCCCCACATTGGAGGGTGTGGGGCATGTAGCCCCCCACCTTGGCAGGTTTTACATTTTATTTATTTATTTATTTGCAGTCACTCAGTTGGCCAACAGCTTGTATGCCCTAATTAAAATTTGCTGTTCGATGAAGAGCGGCTTCGCTAAATAGGTGTTTGACAAATGGCTATTTGCTGAATAGCATTTGACAAAATAACATAGACCCGTATTTTTATACCTCAAGCAGATTTCAGAAATGTTTTCCTCAGGCAGGTAGCAAATGCTGGAGGTGTGATGGGAAAGAGATTGGTAACTTGGAACATGTTTTTGGGAGTGTAACAAGTTGGCAGATTTTAGAAATTCCCTGCAGAATACTCTGTTAGAAATGTTGGTGGAACATATGGTTGTAACACAGGAAATTACTCTTTTGAGCTGGGATACAGGATTTGAATTGCCTCAACATAGTAAGGCCTTACTAAGTTTAATGCTACTGGCTGCCAAAAAACAATTATCAAAATCTAAATCAACTGTAACTGAGGTACTGAATATTGTAAAGGAGATAAAAGAACTGGAGGAGGGATCTTTAGAACAGGGAAGGAGTCAATTATGTACAGAATACTTTTTAGAAGGTAGAGTGGTGTTTAAGGTGAAGGCAGGACTTGAGTAATTTATGGAATGTTGAAGTGAACAAAAACTGTTAAAAACATATGCATAATGTATGAAAACAACAATGGCAATGTTATGGCTTGTTCTTTTTACTATTACTAAATATGTACCTTTATAATCTTTTTAAAAAAGTAATTTTCAAAAAGAAAAAAGGATAAGCATGATTCGTATCATGCATTTCAACTTTGTTCCAACACTGGTAGCTGTTACACTGAGCTGACTTGACAGGCTAGTAGAACTGCCAGGCTGGGGCCAGGCTGCACTTACAAGGAAAAACTAATTTCATGTAAAGTGCATGCTAATTTAATTTTTTCCTTCTGTCATAAAAGAATTAAAATACATTATGCAATTATTCATGAATAGAGGATATCCAGAACAATTTTGTGTCAAAATATTTAATGAAGTGAAAAATAAAAGAGAAAATGGGACATATACAGCAATATTAAAAACGGGTCCATTACACAGAATAACATTGGGCAGCGAAGATACAATGGAGAAGGATTATTATAATAATATTCCATTGTATATTATCAAATTTGATGATTGTTCCAAAGAAATAGAAAATATCATAAGGAGAAATTGGGACTTTTTTGTTAATGATAAAATAGGGAGACATATTTTCAATGGTCCGATAAAATTTGTGTATAAAAAGAGTCCTTCTCTCAAAAATATATTAGAAAATAAAAGAACTATTGAAAAATATAAAAATGGAAGAGAAGGAAATTTCAAATGTGGAACATGTAGTATATGTAGTCATATATATCATTCAGGTACAGAAATAGTGATTAATGGGTGTAACATTAGAATACAAGGACATTATAATTGTACAACTAAAAATGTAGTATATATAGCTTTATGTCAGCAATGTAAAGCCTTTTATGTTGGAAAAACAAAAAGGAAATTTAGAGAGCGGATTAAAGAACATTTATTGGATATACAGCACTATAAAAATAGTAATGCTCTAGCAAGACATATTATAGAATATAAAGATCACAAATTTAAATTCATGGTTATTAATCAAATTAAACAGGACCCACAAGGTAGAATAACCATGTACCATTTGGACATGGAGGAATTAAAATGGCAAATTTATTTAAATTCATGTATTCATCCGGGAATAAATGAATATATGACCATCATGCCATTATTGAAATTGAATAGAATATATAATAAATAAAATATGGTATTCATTATTATTATTATCATTTTTACACAAAGACAAATTGAATATAATATATTAATTTACAAGTGATATATACTTGAATGTTGGTTCAATATAAAGTGGATTGCATACTATATTGTTACAAAACATAATCTATTTGCACTTATATGCTAAAGGAATTCATATCATTTATTTTGTACAATTTAACTGTTTAAATTGTTTGTATTGATGGTAATGCTGTTTTATATTATCTAAATACATTTAATATTTATTTACCGTATATAAATAAGAATTGATATGTATACATATGAATATTCAATAATATACATGTCATAGTTGGATGAGTGAGATAGGCATATGTATATAAAATACAATAGGTACACATTATATACATCAAATATTATATATCAAATATGGTACATATTACAAAGGGTTTAATATACGTATACATAATAGTAAGCATTTTTTAAAATTTCATTTATTTATGCACAAGTTAATTAATTGTATATTTCATTAGTAGTTTTTAAATGACAAGTGCATATAATTTTAATAAAATTTATATACAAGAGTTAGAAATGTATAACGTTTTGCATTGATATGTAATGAATTTTACAAAGCCATTTCCTTTTTAAAAGTTTTTGGTGGGAAATTAAGGTTATCAATTAAGTAATTATTCAATATCTGGCAATGTATAAAATGGTTGAGTAGAAACAGTAATAGTATTCTGAAGAAGTTCGTAAGGACGAAACCTAGGTCAATAAAGAAGTTATTGCTGCAGAGCTCGTGTGGTGGCTTCCGTTGTGTTGGTTGGATATACAAGTACATCTTTTCACAATTTTGCATTTGTTTTCATCTCCTCATTGGCATCGACTACACCTTGCTTATTTTCGATCAATGTTATGGCTTGTTCTTTTTACTATTACTAAATATGTACCTTTATAATCTTTTTAAAAAAGTAATTTTCAAAAAGAAAAAAGGATAAGCATGATTCGTATCATGCATTTCAACTTTGTTCCAACACTGGTAGCTGTTACACTGAGCTGACTTGACAGGCTAGTAGAACTGCCAGGCTGGGGCCAGGCTGCACTTACAAGGAAAAACTAATTTCATGTAAAGTGCATGCTAATTTAATTTTTTCCTTCTGTCTGAATGGGATGCTTCCCTGAGTCTCCCTGATGAGTGCTTTCTCAGATTATCTGATCATCCTAAGATCCCTCTCCCACAATGACTTGTTGTGACACTACATGGAAAAAAATCTTCTTGGCTGTCATGTTTTGTTTTATATTGTAGATCAAAGTAGCAAAAATGGGAAATGTGTGCCCCTGCGTCAAAGTCTAAATCTGCAACTCCTTTTTATTTTGTATGTGGTACAGACTCCGCATAATTCTGTTGCCCTACTCCAAAATGGCTCTTTCTGAGTATATCCTTAAGATAATGAGGTGCCCATAACCACAAAGCTATCGATTCATAGTTTCAGTACAGGAAAATAATAACTTATTATTTCCACTATTGTTATGGTGGCAGTGCCTCTTTCTAAGTATTCTAGTGTTCTAATGGCCTTCTTTGCTGCTCACATTGCTTGCTTATCTTTGCATCATCTGATATGATACACCAAGGCCCTTTATGCATTTATTTATTGCTACTTCTGGGTCCCTTGCATTGTATATTCCTTTCCTTGTTTCTTGTTTCCTAGATATATCATTCTGAATGCTTTTCAGTAAATTCAGGCTAATATGTTTTAAACCATTCCATCCAGCTGATCAGTTTCTACTTCCCTAATCCATATGTACTCAGATTTCAACCCTGCTGCATACCTTTCTGTCAGTTCATAGGCTTCATAGGTAAATGCTAGGCTAGCTGCTGTTTTGGGTCATTTAAAGCCTAGCCAATTTTCTTTTCAAGGGTAAGAATCCAACGTTGTACCTTGTGTCTGTGAGGTGAAACCCTTAACCATTATACAAAACTCCAATCCTGGAGGTCACTAAATAAAAAGGTAAAGACTTCCTTCCAGGCCTGCTGCAGTGACACTAGAATGGACCATCTCCACTAGTGATCCCCGTGGTGCCCTATTAATCATGCCACTTTCACCACAGCTCTATTTACTATGATATTTTATTTTTTGTTCTGCAGTTCAGAGAATGGTTTAGCAGTGCTGCAATCCTAGGATCCAGATCTTCCTAACTTACTCTCTAATCTATTGTTTGGTACTATGTTCAAAGCCTTGCTAATATCTAAGTAACCCTAAGAGTGAGCCCCTTTCTGATCTAGTACCTTAGTTATATATTAAAAAAATCTCTATTTGATTTAAGTTTCTGTATGTCAAGAGCAAAGAATAAGTGTCTATTTTTTGCCACACAAAAATTAAGAAAACAAAGAGGTGAATTAATAATGTTTAGATAATGGGCTGAAGATAAAAAGAGCCCCTGCAGATGTTCTCCAACATTGTATTAGTGTGCTAGAAGAGCCTTATAAAAATGAAGTCTTTGGCTTCACAGTAACATATTAAAGTGCCATGAAGCATTGACTGAAAAAGAGGGAAACCTTGTTAATTAATCTCTCTAAAAATGGCTTAGCCATTATTAGCAAGGGGTAGAAGTGAAAATAAAAAATGAAAACTAGAACTTCAACAAATAAATGCTGCAAAAGCAGCAACAAGGACCTTGCATTTCCTTTCTCCTTGCTCTTAAAAAGCCACAGTTAACAAGGGATAAAAAACTGAAAAAAAAAAAAAAACAGCAGAAGTAGCTCAAATAATTGTAGCATCTGAAGTTAAACGGTGTGTGAGTGTGCGTGTGTGTGTGTATGCGCGTGTGTGCATGTGTGTGTGCGCGTGCATGGCTGTGTATACGAGCACATCAATAATGGATGAGTTTACAATGCATCTGACAGCAACAAATTAAAATTCATTACAGTGGTAATTATTTTTGAATATATTTATTCATTAGATTACAACCAGATGTCAGTGCTGTACACTGTTAAGAAAGTGAATGTTTGTGTGTGGAAGGCGGAGGGAGTTGTAGTGCTTTGCATGTGTCTGACATCGGTGACCTAAAATATATATATTACTGCTGCTATTGTTTATGTAATTCTTTATTTGATCACAATAAGACATCTAAGGTTTGAACAGTCAGTAATGTGCTGGTTACATGTGTGTGACTCTGCATATGAGTGTGTGTGTGTGTGTGTGTGTGTGTGTGTGTGTGTGTGTGTGTGTGTGTGTGTGTGTGTGTGTGTGTGTGTATGTACATGTGCATGCATGTGTGCATGCACTTAAGAGTATGAGCTTCTGTATATATACAGATAATGTGTCTCTGTACCTCTCCTTCTGTTTGTGTTTGTATATATGTGACTGTTTCTGTTTCTGTGTGTCTGTGTGTGTCTAGACATTAAATACTTACATTACTTATATGTTGTATGTAAATTACTTCTTCCAGCAACAATTGCATATCCTACAGCACCTTTGAAACATTAGGCGAAGGAACTATTTTACATCAGAAATATTCGAAAATATGCAAATGCAAATAACAAAACAAATACAAAAACAATTTAACAGAGGCCATTATCTAAGCACAATAATGTCTGCCAGGGTGAGTGTTACAGGAAAATAATGGACGCTCAAGGGTGGGGAATTCCTCCCATCTATTGTGTTGGACCTCATAGCCATCTTGGGTGGTCCATTATTTCCCTAATGCCTGCCCCGTTAAGCATTATTGCTTGCACATTGGCTTAGTGGGATTTGGTCTCACCCACCTCACCAGATAATTGAAAATACCATCTGCTACCTGCCACTGTGTGTTGCAAATGAGAAAAGCTCTGTTTTATTTGTTTGACATGGCCTTCCTGTTGTAAACACATGTTGTTTTGCATCAGTCCCACTGGCTTCCAAGTATTATGGAATTATTTTCTTTAGAAGTGATTCAATGATTTTTACAAGAACTGAGGTTAGTCTAGGTCTAGCCTCTGCATTTCCTCAACTCTCATCCAAGGGAAGTGTGACTGCTCTCTTTCACTTTTCATAAACTTAACACTTTTCCTGTAATTTCTTAAAAGCAAAAGTTAAAGGTATTATGATTTATTTCAATTTTCAAAGAATTCTGGGATGAAATCCTATATGTCAGGTTCCATTGACTTGAACATCTTGATTTTGTTTTTCTTTAGGGACAGTAAGTTCTTTTAGGATCCTTTCTTCTTTGATTGCACTGTTGGCAGACCCATAGTCATCATTTGTGAAAGAATGTGGAAGATTATTAAATAATTTGTATTCTGTCATTGCTAGTCAGTTAGTCAAATCCTAAGAAAGGATATGTCTCACCTTGTCCAACCTCCGCATCCCCTCAATGGGAAGAAATGATGAACAAGTACATATTTACAACCTTTAGAATTGCCAGCAAGATAATACACAGCAGTTAGTTTGCAAACCTGTTAATTACACTTTATAAAATAACATCAGTACATACCCTACTCATTTTCTTATGCTATTGTTAACAACTATATCTGCAACACCAATGCCCTTCAATAAAATACAATGCCTCAGGTTTTATCACGTGTTTTCTATGCACATAGTATGGAATAACCTGGTATATCCTACATCAGCAAGTACATGGGTGTGGTCACATGCAGCACATCAACAAAGCCTGCCATGACTGTGGTTCTGCAGACAGACAGCAGAGATGCTAGACCAGTGAAAAAGTTTTGATTATAAAGTGGAGATATTTTAAAACCTCTTTTTTTATAAAATAACAGTTGATCACTCAGACTGTTTTGTAATGCAAGGCTTACCCATTCAGTAAGAATTATTCATCTGACTTTCAACCTCTTTGGTAACCCACATCATTCATGAGGAAAATATTTTTTATCCACTGACCACCATGGCCAGTAGACACCTTTTGACCGGAAAATGGTACTAATCTAGTGAATAAATGTACTAATGATGTAGACTGACTTTTTATATTTTAGAATTAAATTCAGTAACATATGTATATTTTGAGCTGGTGATTTAAATTACCAGTATTAAATTCAGTAACACATGTATATTTTGAGCTGCTGATTTAAATTGCCAGTATTAAATTCAGTAACATATGTATATTTTGAGTTGCTGATTTAAATTACCAATATTAAATTCAGTAACATATGTATATTTTGAGTTGCTGATTTAAATTACCTGTATTAAATTCATTAACACATGTATATTTTGAGTTGCTGATTTAAATTACCAATATTAAATTCAGTAACATATGTATATTTTGAGCTGCTGATTTAAATTGCCAGTATTAAATTCAGTAACATATGTATATTTTGAGCTGCTGATTTAAATTGACAGTATTAAATTCAGTAACATATGTATATTTTGAGTTGCTGATTTAAATTACCAGTATTAAATTCAGTAACATACGTATATTTTGAGTTGCTGATTTAAATTACTTGTATTAAATTTAGTAACATATGTATATTTTGAGTTGCTGATTTAAATTGCCAGTATTAAATTCAGTAACATATGTATATTTTGGGCCGCTGATTTAAATAACTAGTATTAAATTCAGTAACATATGTATATTTTGAGTTGCTGATTTAAATTACCAGTATTAAATTCAGTAACATATGTATATTTTGGGCAGCTGATTTAAATTACCAGTATTAAATTCAGTAACATATGTATATTTTGGGCTGCTGATTTAAATTACCAGTATTAAATTCAGTAACATATGCATTTTTGGGCTGCTGATTTAAATTACCAGTATTAAATTCAGTAACATATGCATTTTTGGGCTGCTGATTTAAATTACCAGTATTAAATTCAGTAACATATGCATTTTTGGGCTGCTGATTTAAATTACCAGTATTAAATTCAGTAACATATGTATATTTTGGTTAGCTGCAGACTTAAAATACTATCATTAAATTCAGCAATACATCCCATTGCTGTTATGCTGATTAAAAATACCAGTCCATATCAGTAGCTGCAAACTGGTTTACTAACAGGCTAATGGGGCGTAACTTATTTATTTATTTAATTTCATTTTTTATTTATTTAGGCATGTAGATGCATAAATTGGACCTTGTTAATATTATAATAAAGGTGCCTCCGTGCTAGTGAAAACAAAGGGTACAATGAAATAACTGCAACTGAATATATACAAAATGCGTTGTGTAAAAGTACAAATAAATAATAATAAACCAATAGATGAAGAACAAGTAATGTTGATGAAGTATAGCTCATTAAAGTATTACCGAACAAATTTATTGCACATTGTTATACATGCACAATGAAGATATCAATACAATTAAGTAGCAAATGCACTTACTACATTTACGTTCACTTTGCTGCTGAAGTTCTAATCTAAATGTTATTTTAAAGATGTAGAGTGTAGAAAGCTGTCAAAGTGATTTTCAAACTGTAAGGCTCAAGTGGGATAAAGCTCTGCCAGCTGAGTTTCGTGACTAGTGCAGGTTTATACGTACATAGTACAAGAATCAGAAGATCTAAGTGGTCTAGAGAACTGTTTTAAAGAAACAAGCTATTGTTCTATAGAAATGAGTTATTCTATAGAAGTCTACAAAAAAAAATCTAATTCTTAAATTAAATGGATAATGTTCTGCCTGATTTAGGATATTATAGTCATGAAGACTCCTAGCACCAGCAGTGAAATGGTGACTACAATTGTGTGTTGCGTGTAATATATGTAATGTACCTGTAGATTTTGTACAAGTGCCAAGTGTGGCCATGTGTCTCATCTCTAATGCAGCTGATGGGCTCAGCCAGATTGACAGGCACATGTCATATGGTAAGACGGCATGCCTAGATACGTCTTTGTGAATTTTTGAGGAAGGCTTCAAGACATCCTTCATCAATGCCTCTTACAACAGCTCCACACTTTTTGGGCCCAAGGTGAAGGACATGTTGACCAAGCGCCAGTAGAATGGTAAGGCTCTTTATGCATTCACTTTTCCACTTGTGAAAGATCCTACTCCAGGAATCAGAGAGCTGTGAAAAGATATGGTTTCATAAATCACAGAGTTCTTACCAGAATTCTACTTTTGATAGACCTCAAAATGCCTGAGGTGGAGGGAATCTCAATGGACATTGCCCTAGAGGCAGAGGTGGACTGCATAATCAGGGTTTCCATGGTTTCTTCACTAAGAAGCCCAATCACCATCCCTGAAGGGTTGCACGACTGCTGCACTCTGGAGCGAGTTAGGAGCTGTTAATCTTTGCACTCCCAAGCCTGGCAAGATACAAGAACAGATATGTAGGTGCAAAAATATAATTTCCAGAGACTATTCCATTCCCTTTTCTTGTCCCCCATAAAGAAAAAAGTGATTCCTGACATTCCACCCAGTCATTGGGAACCAGCAGCAGTGGAGCTCTCCAAGCTGCTAGAAAAAAGTGTCATCCAGCTGTTCCCCAAACACCGGTCAGGATCTGGAGTCTACTCAAAGTTCTATTTTGTGCCACAGACAAAAATGGGGGACCTCAGACCAATTTTGGATCTTACTCATCTCAACTAATTTGTATAACAGACAAAATTCTGGATAGTCACAATTCAGTCCATATTGCCCCTTCTGAGGAAGAATGATTAGATGTGCTCGAATAAATCTTCAGGATGCTTGCTATCATGTGAAAATAGAGAAGCAATCCAGGAGCTTTCCCCATTTCCAGCTGGGAGCTAACCACTTCCAGTTCAGGGCCTGCCATTCAGTCTTGCCACAGGCCCAAGGGTGTTCACCAAGATAATGGCACTTGCGCACACACAGGATCAATGTCTTCCCCTACCTAGATGATTGGCTCCTAACTGCTACATACAGGCATCTGGTACATCATCTGGACTTTCTCCTCCAATGTATACTGAATCTAGGCATAACAGTGAATTTTCAAAAGTGTCAGTTACTTCCAACACAACAGATAGAATTTATTGGATTTCACCTTGATGCTACTCTGAAAATTGCCAGTCTTCCACAACACAGAGTTTGTTTATTCTGTCAAATAGTCACACAGGTAATGCATCATCTCCATCCTCCAGCAAGATTTATACTATGTCTTTTAGGTCTCATGGCTTTCTCAATTCTAATGATTCTGATGGCTCATTACCACGTGGATTTCTCAGTGGATGTTAATAGTTCAGTGGTCTCAGAAATTCCATCCTTTATATGCCAAGGTTCGACTCACAAGAGTTTGCAGACAACACATTGGGTAGTGGATTACTTCCCCTTCAGTGACAGAAGGATGACCTTTTCATACAGATCCACTAATAGCAATAACAATAGTGATAGTGGATACCTCCCTTCTAGGGTGGGCATTTCAAAGAGAGGACAATCCAAGGAACATGGTGAAGTTTAGAGGCCAAATTTCATATCAATGTCTTGGAGATGATGGTGAGCCTCATAGTGTTGCAGGGTCTTCAGGATGTCCTCCCCAGAGGTGCGATTTCCATACAAACAGACAACATGGCTGTTGTTTGGTACATCAGCAGGCAAGGAGGAACTCATTCTTACCCCTTACGTCAAGACGCCATGAGGGTTTGACAGTGGGTGATGTCTTCACACTGTTTTCTGATAGCAATGCACATTCCAAGGTTTTCCAGTGTTCTAGTAGATAAGTTTAGCAGGACTATTATAACTCCCTTTGATTTTCATCCACTGGGGCCAACCATGCTGTGACCATTTTGTTTTCTACCTCAACAAGTGCAGCAGTTACTTTGTCCTAATCACTCCACAGAGGCAATCGACAAGGGATGGTCTGCTCCACAACTGGCCCCCTGGTCTTCTTATGCCTTTCCCTAATTAACCCTTATAAGCAAATTCATTCAGAAAGCCAGACAGTGCAAAGCCAAGGAAATCCTCATTGCCCTTTTCTGGCCCTGGCAAACATGGTTCCCCTTTCTGTGGCTTCTTATATTACATCCTGCATGGGTGCTGAATCAGTACCCAGATCTTCTGTCTCATTCATCCGGATTGCCTCCTCCTGCTCAGACTACCATGAAACTAACAGCTTGTTTCCTCTAATGGTAACAATAGCCAGAGATGCCAGGCTTCTCAATATGGTTGCCGGCAAGATATTAGCTTCCCAAAAACCTGCTACAAAAAAGGTTTATAACAGTAAATGGAAAAATTTTGCTTTTGGGCAATAGCTAGAGGCTTGGATCCTTTCTCTGCTCCCGCACCATCCATTTTGGAACTCTTAACAAAGCTGTTTCAACAAGGTTCTAGCTATTCTATCATCAAAATTCAAATGGCAGTAATTTCAAATTTTCATGTTGGACAAAATACTTTTTTGGCCTCTTTAAAAATTTCAAAAGCCTTTCTTACAGGAGCCTTTCTATTGCAACCCCCCACTAGAGACCCTATCCCTCCATGAAATATTACTATTATGTGACAAGCTCAGACTCAACTGCCTTTTAAACCTGCTACCACTATAGATATCAAATATTTGAATTGGAAAAAAATTTTTAGTTGCAATTACTTTTGCCAGATGGATTTCAGAACTACAAGCACTCTCATGTAAACCTCCTTATTTGGTTTTCCATAAAGATGTGGTTTCTCTCCAGGCTAATGCATCTTTCCTTCCAAAGGTGTCATCCATAAATAATTTAAACTAATCCATAGTATTCTTTCCCAAACTCTCAAACTAAGAGGAATACATACTGGGCATGCTAGATGTTCACCATCAACTCAGGTTCTGTCTTTATCAGACGAAACAATTCAGAAAATTTGATCAACTTTTTTCTTGCCTACTCAAAAGCTATGCTTGGTACAGCTGTTATGAAAGTTAAGCTATCCAGATGGGCGTCAAATTGTACTTCATTAGTCTGTGCTTAGATGGGTTTAAATTTACAGAATTTAACAAAAGGCTCATTAACCAGAGCAGTAGCTGTCTCAACAGCTTTTTCTTAGAGACTACCCATCAATGACATTTGTGTAGCAGCAGCTTGGTCCACTGTGTATACCTTTGTTACTCATTATAAGCTGGACATGAAATCCAGGTCTCATTCCTCCTTCTTCTTCACCATTCTTAGGAATGCTATTCCTGGATACCACTCAGAAAGACATCTTTGGAATCTGTCCCATATGTTGAATCAGGTGAAAATAGACAACATCGGATTCAAAAGTTATGTACTTACCATAACAATAGATCCATGTGTGTTTTTCATCCAGTTCAACCTCCTCTCCCTCCCTCCATCCCCCTTACCAAGTAATATTATAGCTTTAGACAGCTATAGATGATGGACTGTTTGCCATATCATACCCTGTCTGTGGCCAGCACTGTCACATAACCTTGGCGCTTTTCCTCCCTGTCAGTTTTGGATTTAGGGTGTCTACTATTTTTTCATAAATAGGTCTGAATTGGAGTTATGAGAATTATGGATAGGGGAGTAGTCAGAGCATTGGCACCATGGAAGCTTCAAATTCAGTGCCGAGGTCGGAACCAACGTCCTCTATGTTGAACCACATGAAAAACAACAACATGGATCTATCATTATGGTAAGAACATAACTTTCATTTCTATGCCTTAAGCACAGATATAATTAGTCCACGTATGCCATCTAGACCCCTTTTTCCCATTTTGTTTCGTCGGGATGTTCCATCAACTATTACCATCACCTATAGCCACTATTCACATTGCAAAAAAAGACTTTTACTAGCGCTAGCACCTAAACCAATATACACATCGACTTCATCATGTAAAAAATTCTCACTCATTTTTATGGTAAAGTTTCAAAAATTATGTGATTAAACCAGCCAATGAAGTAACATTAACCCATTAAATTTCAATCATCAAATCAGTCAATAAATAAATAATTCAGTAGCCTGAATTATGAGCATTTTCTGAAATCTAGTGTTAGAATATAAACCTAAACCTTAGAGGAAGCTTATAAATAAGTAAACATATATATATATATATATATATATATATATATATATATATATATATGTATTTTTAAAGTTAGTATTCCCTAAAGCAATCTTTAAATATCATAACCTAGGAAAGTAAAATGTGTTTGGGGTTTATGGATGAGAATAAACCAAGGGTCTCAGTTTTAAAATAATAATTATCATACTTTTGCTTTCTTTGAGGCCAGGGAAGATAAATGCATGCAATATTTGTTGCTATTGCAGCTCCTTCTTTTCAAGCAAACTATTACAATCTCCACCTGTGTTTTCCATCATTTTTCATCAATTTTGGGACAGTGTATAATGCTTATATAAAGCTTTGTTTTCAAAAGCCAAAGAATGCTCATATATTTTATCTGAAAATGTCTTTGTAGTTTTACCTATGTAGAAACAATTTTACAATGAGCAAGAGTCAAAATATACCACACCCGATGAATGACTATGTGTGTGTAAAAATTATTCTTAAAGATGATACATATACAGTAGGACTGCTACTTATAAAATGGCATACTGGAAAACAGTTGCAGGAAAAATGTAGCTTTTTTAACTGTGTAGTGCCCCTTAATGATAATACTCCTGGTCTTAGGGATGTTTTTATATTATTCCCCATTATAATGATAAAAATAGGGTAATGGACAACAATATTAGTCATCTTCACATTTCCCCAAAATAATTTTCCAGTTGTTATTGCTGTCTAATGAGGAAGTGATAACCATGGCACATGAATAATTCTGCCTACCAGATCTCTGAGTATTAGTTATATTCCCTTGTGAACTATACAAAAAGGGTTTAAAACACTCATTTCATTTGCTAGATACCATTGCAATAAATTAATTAATAAAATACCGCAGACGTATAATCACATCCCTTAAATATTTCCCTTAATGTTTCCTCTTTGATTAAAAAATTACCAAAGTCCAATGTAAGATGTGCAGCTCTGATAAGATATTTTTTAACACATTTCTTTTCATAAATTTAAGATGACAAATAGAAATATATAATAACTTGTTAATATGTGTAGTTTTTCTAAAAATTCAAGATTTAAAATGTAGTAACTCTGTATTAAAGGACACTTCCACATCTAAATATTGTACAGTAAGATCTAACCACCCCCTCCTGTAAAAATTGAAAAATCAGTAAAAGTATCAGGTCCCTTGTCAGCAAATGAAATTGCTCATGAAAGTACAAACATATAATAAATAAATTTCTCAGTAAAACATTTATAAAATCTGACATATTTGAATACATTTAATTTATAAAAATTCTTTATCTCACCAAGGCATTACTAAATTGGCTTCATGCATTCTCTTATACTTTCCTAAAGCTATCATAGTTTCATTTATTTATTTTTATTTTGCTTTTCGTTAACCAACTTATCCTACTGGATTTATTCTAAAATGCTTTTTAATGGAGCCCAGGGGTAAAAATTCCAGCATATGAATATTTTTAAATAGACATTTAGTAACATACAAGTTCAGTAATTAAGTAAGATATGTTAATAATTACACATACATTTGCCAATTAAATTACATTCATGTGAATAAAAGGAAATTATTGCAGTATAAAAGATATTTATGGATTTAGCAGATAGTGAATATTGAGAATTTGAAGAGGTGTATTAGTAGGTTTATAAAATCGATAATAGATCTTGTGATTAGTGCTTAGAAATTCAAAGAAATTGAAGTAAGGAAAGGAACTTTTGTAGGGCAAAATATGTTGATATTATAGTTAAGAGGTGGGGAGTGCAATAGGTTCAGAGACAATTATACATATGCCATCATAAGGTTTATATTAGAAGTATAAAGGTAGAGTGTGTAGTGTCATAAAACAATGTATATAGCTGGGAGATGCTAGTAACACTGCTCAGGTATTGGTGAAGGCTGGCTGTTGGGCATAGGAGTCTGAATGAAGATAAATGATTTGATGATATGGCAGGCTGGAGATAACTGTGGTATTTATCATGGTGATATACAAGACAGGATCCATTGTGTTGATAGGTGAATTTTTAGTTGTGTTTTAAACGAGTTTATATTCTGAATATATTTCAGTGGTAGTTCTACAGTTTACCTACACTATTTGAATATAGGCAATCACCTGCAATACTAGATGATGTGGTTATAGTGATTTTTCTCTAGAGCATAAAATTCTGTTTGGAGAGTGTAGTGTTATGTTAAATTGTTAAGGGCTGGGCAACTTTTCTGGCTCATACAGAATATGTGTATCGTAGTTAACTGAAAAATAGCTAGGTGATATGGTAGCTCTAACCAGTTTAAGTCTTTGAGTGCTAGTCAGTGGTGTGTTCTATTGTTATAGCTTACTACAAATTTGTCTGTTTTATTATAACATTGCTCAGGTTTGGACAGTTGTGTGACTTGAAGGTCAGTGAAGAGTGGACCAGCATAGAAGAGAGATAGCAGTATCAAAGTATAGGGTATACATCTTCTGGCTATGTCAGTGAAGTAGTTTTTTTTTTAATTCTGTATAATGTATCTATTTTTGGATGATTTTTTTTGTGATATGTAGAGGTCAAATTTCATTTGGTCCTCTATGATGACATCCAAGTCATTTTATGTGATTTACTTGTTCTATCATGGAATTGTTTGCAGAGATGATAGTGAATAGTGTTGTTTTGGTAGAAATATGGCATGCCCCCAATGCTGTCCTTGTGATTATAGTATTGTATAACTAGGTTCCCATTTTGTCTGCAACTGTCATCCTAACATTCTCAACAGTATACAGTCTACTATAGCTCATTCATCTGTCTGTAGGTGTCTGAATGTCCTGAGGACAAGGTGAATGACAGAGGCTTGACACTTTCAGCACTGCTGAATATGATGTCCTACTATATGCATGTTGGACACATGGATGTGCCTGTTAGGAAAAGGGGGAGTTGAATAGCCTTTATGGGACCAGCTTTGGCAGACAGTATGTTTCATGAGATAAATTCCATGCAGGGATGCAACTGTGCATTACACCAGTGCCAAAAGTATGTTACTGGCATGCAACACCATGCCAAGGCAAAAGCTTGTTCTATAGCAGCTTAAAGACAGCCATTGGGGGAGCAATTGGGAGCAGTGCACTGCCAGAGTCAGATGAGGTTTTCCTGCCTTGGCAATGGGAAAGTGGCTCTTTGATCATCCCTGGAGTTATGGGCACTGATAGCAAGATGAGCCAACCACCATGCATCTCACTGGATGATATACCACATCACTACCACTTTTACCAGGTTTCCTTACAGTAGCAATGCACATAGTAGGCAGACCACAGCAAATATCAGAAATGTTTTATTATAGGAACATCAGGTATCCAGCCATGTAAAAATGGCAGCAGAAGTAGCTTGGGATTGCATGGTATATCTTGTATTAACACCTTTAGTGTGTATGCCACATGGGAGTGGTTTGGCCACAGGTACCCTCACTCATTCTGAGGTGTCTTTTATTGTGTATTCTCAGGATAGAGCACTAAAACAGTGACACCTCTGATGCCTGGGGCACAGTATCAGGTTTACTTTGACTTCTGTGCAGGGGATGATGATGATGGTGAGGAGACGATACCTGAGTCATAGACTGATAACATATTGGCACTGTCTGTCTCTATCCTGGATGAGCATTCACCCATAATGCAGCCTGAAGGTGTGGCCTTACCCACAGATGAAGATGAAGCTATACAATCTGAATGCTCACAATTCCCGGTACCTGTGGCTCCAACCACCAGTGATTCTTATCCTGTAGCCATGACAACAGATGAGTGCAAGGTAGCTGAAGTGTGTATAAGCACCATTTTGCAACCTCACAATTGGACATTTGATTCTTTCAGCAAATACCTCTTATTTTTGTAGATTTGGAAATAGTATGATAATTAGTACTCTATGAGCAAAACTAGTTGCGCCAGCAAAATCCTGCCTTATTCTTCCTCTTTCCTTAACATAGAATGATTCTTCTACAATTTGCCACAGAAAAAAAAATGTATTTGTCTTGTGTGCTTTTTATGGGTTCCTATCATGGAATTGAACATTGAGAATGCCGAATACCGGAAGGCCAAACTTGGTAGTTCGAAGGGTGAGAATGTCGAAGCCACAGAAACCTGAATTCTTTCCCAGGAAAATAATTCGGTTTGCCATTTCTGCATCTTCGGCATTTTCCAACCGGGTCAAGGTAAGTGTACGAACAGGTAGTGACGGACTTTAGGGTTAGGGCACGGGTCAGGTAAGTGTGTGATAGTGATGGATTTTAGGGTTAGGGCGTGGGTCAGGTAAGTGTGTGGTAGTGACGGACTTTAGGGTTAGGGTTGGGTTAAGGATAGTGCATAGATAGTGGTGTATGTTAGGTTTAGTGTAGGTTTTGAAGATGTTTGGTGTGATTGTGCTATGTGTGTGTTTTTTGGAACAGCACATTTTTTCCCTTGGAAAAAAGTTGCTGTTTTGAAGGTTCGATGTTATCTAAATTCGATCTTCCAAGTTCAAACTTATGGTGTTCGACATTTTGGAAGTTCGATTTCATGATATAGAACCCTTTTTATTATTATTTGTTTATTGTCTGATACTAGTACAGAAAAATGATGCAGGTAATTTTGATTTAAGTCATCAGTCTGTGAGTAGCTGTGCTGCTGATATTCCTACAGATGATAATGGAATGTTTTTTACTGAAGAACTGATAAACAACACTCCACTATTTCTATACATTCATTTTTAAATGTGTTTTACAGTATAGACCATTCTTTTAATCTGTCTTTTGGATTGGGAATCCCTAGGAGGTCATGTGATACGGATGGCTTCCCATTATTTGACAAAATCATGACTGACAAAGTGGGTACCAATGCAGGATGCAATGTTTTCCAGTATTTTATGCTATAAAAAGATAGATTTTAGGACTGTGGTCACAAACTGACTGGTAGTGTCTTACAACTGTACTGCTTCATAGAAATACATGTAATAGTTCACACACAGGAGAAAATATAGATTTCTGTATTGCACAATTCTGCTCTTAGTTTCACTGATGGTAATGAAGGAATGTCATACTGTATCAGTTATTTTTGTGGTTTTAGTTCTTAAACATGTTAACATACTTCACATAAGGTTTGTAACTACTCCATATGTAGAGACATGTTAGCTGTTTGTACATATTCAGAAGGCATTATTAGCACTGAAATGTTGGACCTTTGGATAATTTCCAACTTTGAAACTGGCCAGATATCTGTTCAGTTTGTTCAGTAGTTTTCTATATCTGGAGTATACAACTGGTTAATCCTAATCATCATATCTTTTGAGATTATTTGGATTTTTGAAACTGGCTAGGGGGAGCAAATTTAGCTTTGAAATTAACAGATGAAAGAGAGCTCTATCTGCACTGCAGCTTCATTGGAGATGTGACTTCTGAAGTCTTTGTCTGCAACTCCAAATTACAGTTCTCACATTCACTATTTTCTTGAAACAGGATTGGTTATATGCTTCTGGTTATCCTTCTTCCTGTATAAGCATTTTTATTTTTTTCATCTGTGGATATTTGTCAATAGTTTTAATTAGTTTTAATTTTAATTATTTTGTGTTAATAGTTTTCCATCTTAGCTGTCACCTAGTTTCTCCACTCTAGTCCCAAGTAAGTAACAAACTCCCATTTCAGCTTTTGGAGTTTTGTTCACTGGACAATATACGGTTTCCATTCTACCAAAACTATCTCACCCAGCACTGTCAGCTGTTAACATACATTATTTCCTGCAAATTTAACAATACCTTTGGAGATATTTTTTTTCTCGGTTTTGTCTCTGAGATTCACGGCTGCTTGCAGGCTGGTGCATCCCACTCCATTCACCCTCCACTCCAGGCTCACTCCACTCCCCTATCCTACCCCCATTTTCACCCACCCCCTCTTTCCCTAGATTTATATCTAAAAGCACACCCTCTTCTACCTCCAGCCAATACAACACCTGCCTCAATCCCCTCCCTTTCCCTTCACCTCCACACCATTCCACACCTTTTTAATCATACACTACATCCCACCTTAACTCCTTGCTAGCCAATAGTGTCCTACTCTACCTACTATACCTATTGCTTAGCTCCACCTCCCTCCACTCATGCACCATCATTCACCTTCAATCACCTACTCTCCCTCTATCCTCCTCCAACAGCCACACCCACACATATGCAGCCAGCTCACAGCTCTACAATACAACTATCTTTCTCCTCCTACCTTTCAAACATTTACCCACACATAGGACTTATCCTTTAACTCACAGATATGTAAAATGTACCAATAAATTCAGACAACTCACTCTATACAATATAACACAAATTAAACTCCAGGCTGACATCCATCCCAACCCAGGCCCTCTCACCCATAGCCCTCATTACCCAACTATTTCCCCACTCTGACCTCCACCAATCTCTCCCCACCATACTACTAACCACCACCCCTTCCCCCACTTCCAAAGACCAACAACACAGACCTAGTCTTTATAAACATTAACCACTGCAGTATCATAAATAAAATTACTGAATTCCATGCAACCCATAACTCTTATTTACCTGACATTGCAGCAAACCTGGCTAAAGTGCCACATCAAAGACAAGGAAATTATTACAAATGGATATAACATAATTAGATTAGACAGACCAAACAAAAGGGGCGATGGTGTCGCTATTATGTATAAAGACACACTCAAACTGGAATTATTAATCTGTGCCCCTCCTGACCTACCTAACTCCAGAATCCTAACAACATGCCTAGTAATAAACTCTAACAAATCTATCATTATCATAACCACCTACCCCCCCGGCAACAACCTACCCATAATTGAGAATTTACTTGCCTGGGCGTCAACTAATTTCAGCCAGGAAACCATTATCCTGGGTGATTTTAACCTGGATTGGCATTCCTGCAACA
The DNA here is from genome assembly GCF_019279795.1 of Protopterus annectens. Classification (NCBI taxonomy): domain Eukaryota; kingdom Metazoa; phylum Chordata; order Ceratodontiformes; family Protopteridae; genus Protopterus; species Protopterus annectens. The sequence goes on along the minus strand of NC_056741.1, from coordinate 1,491,343,709 downwards.
CCAACAGCCGTCCAATTTCCTAAATCTCTTCAATTTCCCCCAAACCATATCCTGTCTGACCTGGCTAGATAAACACTCTAAAAAGCAGTCCACACTAGATTGGATACTAACTAAGAAACCCAGTCTAGGTTATTTAGCAGGCTGCTTTCCAGACTCCCTCAGTGACCACTCACCTACCTTCCTGTACAGAAAACGAGCTCAGACACAAACCAACACAATATATAAATTTATCAGAATCAAAAACAACTTTCCCCCATCCACTTTCAACCATCTATTTCAGCAAAGTAACTGGTCACCTCTTAGAAACCCCCCACTAGAACAGGAAGTCCTTTACTTCAACAATACCTTTCTTAAAATACTCAACAATCTAGCACCCACAAGAAAAATAAGAGCAAAAACTAGGCACATGCCTTGGCTATCTAAAGATAGCCTAGCACTTCTGAAGCAAACAGACAGGGCATGGTCCACTGACCACACTACTAAAAATAACATAGACCACGCAACATATCAGCAGCTATGTAACTAAAGTAAGAGACAGATAAAAATAGACAAGCAAATCTATTTCCTTTCAGATCAGCAAACCCACCAATTTAACCCCAGAAAGTTTTGGCAAAACATTAACAATCTTCTCAACCCAGGCTATAATGCTACCCCCCCCCCCCCACTGACCAACTCCAAGGTTTCAGACCCAATGGCTATACAATTTAATACCCAATTTATTAACTCAGTCACATCTCTTCTTGGTAATCTGACTAATCAACCTCTCACTGTATCCCTTCCCTCTTCTGACTCCCCCATCCCCTTCTCTTTCACACCAATCCAAACAAACTACATAACATCTCTCCTTTCCAAACTCAAACCCTGCTGTCTAGCAGCTGATAAATTATCTAATGAATTCTTTAAAATTGCTGCCCCCTCAATCGCCTATCCCATATCAGTCCTAATCAACCATTCTATCTCTGAACAATATGTACTCCATCTATGGAAAATATCCCACATCGTTCCCCTACACAAAGGCGGCCCCTCTAAGGATCTAACTACCATCCCATAGCCAAACTCTCCCCTCTAGCCAAAATCTTAGAAAAATGCATTCACTCCCAACCCCTTGCCCACCTCCTTAATCACAGCCTCCTCTCCCCCACACAACACGACTTTAGGCCAAAACATAGTACCAGTACTGCCCTGCTATCTTTCAGAAACACCATTCAAGATCTTATAAACAGAGGCCAAATGGTCTCCTCCATATTCCTTGACATGTCAAAAGCCTTTGACACTGTCTCCCACCAAATCCTACTAAATAAATTATCATCCCATGGCCTCAACACAACAGCCCGGTCCTGGTTCCATAGTTATCTTTATAACCATCAGCGAGCCACCAAATATGAGAACACCCTGTCCCCCCTTCTACCCATCACTGTTGGTGTACACCAAAGATCCATACTTGGCCCCCTTCTCTTTACAATGTTTACTAGCAACCTCAGCTCTTCAACTCAACTAGCCTCCATAGTTCAATATGCCAATGACTCTACATTACTCTGCACAGCCCCCACCCCCCAGGACCTACAAAAAAATGCAAAATTCTTTCCAGGACATAGAAAACTACCTCACTAGCCATCAACTCATACTTAACCCCAACAAAACCAAGTTAATTGTCTCCAATTACAATAAACCTAAAACATGTCTGACTTTCTATCCTTTCCACAAACAGAACCAAAATAGATCCCACCATCCAAGCCAAATTTCTAGCTGTCATAATTGATGATAACTTAAGGTTTGACACTCACATCTCCCTCACCATTAAAAAAGTCCACTCCAAACTTGGCACCCTTTACAGAACCAAATCTTATCTTAGAGACAATGCCAGACTAGCCACTGCCTGCACACATCTACTCTCCACCCTCCTATATGGCTCTCTAGTATTTACAAACATTTATAAATCTGACCTAAATAATCTGGAATCATGCCACAACAAAATCTCCAAGTTTGCCACAGGCCACCCTTACAGAACCCACCACTGCTCTGTACTCTCCCAACTTAAATAGTTAGAATTACCAAACCTTCTAACATTTAACCAACTATCCATAGCCCACAATGTAATTCACAAACCTAACAACTGCCTGGCACTCACCAATGTAGTCCAACCTAACAGCAATCCTAGAGTTCTAAAATCCTCAAATAAACTATTGTTAAAGATTACTCAAGCCCACAACACACAGGGCACTGCCATTTTCCCCATAAAATTGCCAAACTGTGGAACATTCTTCCTCAACCTATAGCTAAAAACCCCAGCATTCATGAGTTTAAAAACCTCCTTAAAGAACATTTAGTAAAACACTGGCTCTGCTCCTGCCATACCCCTAGTTAAGCTACCTACTACTCCCTTACATTACCCTAAACTAGCTCATTCTCACAGCTAAAACTGTTAACTGCTGAAGGCTATCTTGATTCTACACTCAGTTTCAGTTAGCAATGTATACACATATACTGCTTTGGCTTTAACTGTTATGTAGACTGCATTTCTCTATCTTGCAATTACTGTATCATGCTGTTCTCACTATTAACTCATGCGGCCAGTTTTTATCGCTAACTGTGCCATTTTTTTGTTACATTTGTTAATTTATTTGTTAATTATTTGCTAATTATTGTTATATAACTAATTTCTTTACTGACTTGCTTTGCACATTGTTGATTAATACATGTCCAATTTGATTGTTTAATACAGTCTATTTGTATGAATGGAGCTTTCCTCCCTGGGCCTCAACTGAAAATGGGCCTCATGCCCAATTGGACACTACCCGGTAAACAAACAAAATAAAACTACAAAGGATATTGGTTTTGGCTGCTTTACTAACAGCTTCAGCTTCATTGAACTGAAGCAAACCTTTGCCACATGTACTCCACAGATTGCCTGGAACAAAGTTTGCTATTTCTTTTTTTCTTTAGGATTGCTATTATATGAATTGCAAGTGGCACAGCATGTTCCACCTAAGTCAACATTCCTAGCAGAAATTATATATGTTTTGCTCTTTCTTTGCACTTTACTGTTCCTAGCTGTCTCATGTATTCTCTCTTGCATTTGTTTTCTCAGTTGATTGGGAACTACTGTTTTGTCAGCTCTGAACACTAAGCTATGAATGCAAATCCTTCTTTGAATAAATAATAAGATGGAGTACTTTTCTTACTGATGAATTTTATTAGGCCATCCTAGTATCTTTCAATAACTGCATTTTTCAGTTAGTATTAGTACAGCTGTGAAATTATTCTGTTTAATTAGCTGTCATTTGTAACTGAAGTACTGCCTAAAAATCTCTTGTTCTTCACATAATTCTTCATGCATCTCTATTAAATATGTTCTACTCAGTGTATCTACAATGCATAGTTCGTTGCCGGATCTGTATTTAATTTTCCAGTCATACTTTCATAAATTAAATAACTCTCTCTGCCTTCTTGATGGTGTCTTCGACAAGGACTTTTTGAATATGCTTTATATGTGTTTGTAGCCTATTTTCACCAGATCTCATTTACCATAAACACATTTGTCAAATTTCTTATATCCATATATTCTTGCTATAACTTAACTTTCCAGTATGTATAATTGTAAATATTCTTGACCCATAGCTAACTTTTTCTTCTCTTGTAAGATCACAGGTCCCTTACCATTCTTACTGGTATCTGCTTTCAGTAAGGCTTGCTTGTTTTCTGCAACTATTTTAACACTGGAGCATTTATTAGTTTTTGTTTAGCATTTTAAAATAGTTTTCCTGTTCATAGCTAAATTACTAAATCATATCTTACTGTTCTTGCAGATATAATTATCTGAATCATGTTAGGTACAAATTTTGCTGGATGCTGTACAATTGCTATACACTTTTGTAATGCTTATGTATCTTCTTTCCTTGGCATTTTTACAATTGTTTGTGTTTACTCTGTAATGTGAAACCATGACCCATGCATTTCATATGCATCACTCTGATTTTACATTTGTTATTATTTAGCTTGAAATTATACTTTCTTATTTTGTGGATGATCTGTATCAGTCTCTTGTGATGCTGTTCTTGTGTATGACTTAAGGATATATATCATCAGTTATATTTGCAGTACCTTCAAAGCCTTCTGTTAATTGGGCAGTAGCTCTTTGGAATATGCCCGGTGCTGATGAAATATCACATAGGAGTGTAAGGAGTCTCTGCCTTCCTACTGCATTACATGTATACATTTTGAAGAATGATTCATCCAGCTTTATATGCCAAAACCCCTTGATTTGTAGCTAGTGCTAAAAATAGCCTTTGACTTTCTTGTGATCATTTCTTCAACAGTAATCAAAGGGTTATACTGTTTTTTAATAACTTTATACATGTACTGAGTGTAAATATCACTGCAAATATTGTCTTTCTTTATAATAGCAACAGGGTCTATATTACGTTATCGAATGCTGGTAATATCAAACACCACAACACTGACACATAATGAGTGAACTATGGTAACAGCGAAAGTACAAAACCATAAAACGTCGAAGTGTGATGGTTGGCCCATCTGCGGTGTAGCTCCGTAAGGTAAGTGTCTGATAGTTACAGACCTTAGGGTTAGGGTGCAGGTTAAGGTAAGTGCATAGATGGTCCCGTAACAAAACTTCCAGATACCACCACAGCAAATACGATGCTATACGATTGTAGGTTAAGACACCAGCATGGCAAATACGATATTTAGTATCACCTTCAATGCCAAACTTAATAGTAATGTATCCAAACACCAGCATGGCAAATATGATATTTAGTATCACATACAATGCCAAGCTTAGTAGCAATGTAGCCAAGTACCGCCATGACAATACAATGCCTTTAAAAGCTTTATTTCACCATAGGAGTTGAACAGAAGCTTCTTGTAAGCGCTTTCGGGTTACAAACAACCCTTCATCAGACAAACAGTTTTCCCTCAAAGTACCAACATTTAAATATCCAAAGTTGGCACCAAAAATCCGTCTTAAAGAAATACTAACAGTAAACAAATGTCAGTATTAAGAAAAGCTTACGTAAATCATCTCATGTTAAAAACATTAAATATTCATAAGTATTAAAAACAATATATAAATCAACTAGTTACACATTATAAATAAATCTAAAAACTAATATGGATAGAGGCATTCATAGATAAATTCATGATGTAACAGAATATGCATTAATTATTAAATTATGCCCAATTATAGTATATATGTTAATATATTAAACACAGTCATTATTCAATTTAACATTTAATAAATACCTATATAAATATCAAAATCAAATATAATCTCTAAAGTTATGAAATCAAAACTATATATATATATATATATATATATATATATATATATATATAATATAAAAATCATATAACAATAAATCAATAATTTCATATTATATTATAAAAAATATATATAAAGCATATATGCATAATGTTAAATGGTGGTGGTGCTGCAGTAGCGTTGTCGCCTCACAGTAAGACGCTGTCCGGTTCGATTCTCAGCTAGAGCGTTTTCTGCGTGGAGACATGTGTGAATGGGCATACCTTCATTGAAGGTTGTGCATCAGGCCTGGCAAGCCGGTACATAAAAATCAACTGCCAATCATTAGTGGACCGGAGTTCAGCTGTGGTGACCCCTAACCGGGAAAAGCCGAAAGACACAAACATATGCATAATGTTAAATAAAGACATATTACTAAACATTAAAATACTATAAAAATATGTATATAAATATAATATCAGGGTTTATGTTTCAATGGCCTATTGCTTAAGAATTGCTTTATTGTTGTCCTATCATTTAGACCTTTCCATTTATCTGACTGCATACGAATGATCCACCTATTTTCTTCCTGTTCAGTATAGTTTTTAATATTGCCTAATCTACTGCTCTTTAGAATGATTTCTATGACCATAAATTTAAACTTGCAATCAAACCCATTATTTAAAACATGCTCAGCTAGTGCATTAGTGTCATCTTCACGGTTTATTGCATAAATGTGTTCTCTTACCCTCTCTCACAATGTTCTATTAGTTTTACCTATGTAGAAGCAATAACATTGCTGACAACTTGCTAAGTATACTATGTCTCTAGTTCTACAGTCAGCATAGTGCTTAAAATAATATGTCCTCTTAGTGTCTGGATGTATAAATATTCCAGTTCCCATCATATATGAGCACTGATTGCATCCTCGACATGGAAAAGTACCCTGTCTATTAGAGAAAACTTTAGTTTTATAGTTGTTCTTATTATCATAGCATAGTAGTCTTTTAAGCGATTTATTATTACGATAACTGTAACTAGGTCTCAACCCCACTAATTCTCTTATTTCATCATTAGCTGTCAATATAGCCCAAATTTTTATCTATAATATCTTTTATAACATTATTATTATTAGAAAAGGGAATGTTCAATCTGACCTTGTTGTATGGTCGACTATTGTTCCTCTTTCCATTAGCTTGTAGGACTATATTCTTCTTATAGTATGGTCTCCCTTTCCCATTTTTATCTATAACCTGAGGATCTAAGAGAACATCGGCTTCTTTATGAGAATATCCCCTCTCCATAAATTCATTCTTTAGTTTAACTATAGTTTGAGCACGTATATTATCATCACTCGTTAAGTGTGATATTCTTCTTCCTTGATTTATTATGATATTCTGAAATATATGCCCTGGATGCATGCTGGTACGATGAAGTAAGCTATTCTTCCTACAATTCTTCCTATATAGTGCTGTCGTAAACCTTTCATTTTCTCTAGTAATGAGAACATCTAAAAATTCAATTTCCGTCTTTGACCATTTGCCTTCAAAAGCCAAAAAGCTAGTTGTATGATTAATATAATCAATGAATGTTTCTAGATCAGTATCGTTTCCTTTCCAAAGAAGAAACACATCATCAACAAATCTTGTATAGTATATAATATTGTTGATAAATTCAGAATTAAGAACATAATTTATCTCCCATTGAGCCATAACCAAGTTGGCATATGAGTTGGCACAAGGTGTGCCCATTGCAACACCTTGTTTTTGTAAATAATAATCATCATTATACAAGAATACATTGTTTTCTAGTATCAACTCCAGTAGCATCATATATTTCATAATCATATTAGAATCAACATGGTTATTGCATAAAAATGTTCTTAAAAGTTCAAGTCCTTCATTGTTAGGAATCACTGTAAATAATGATTAAACATCTAAGGTTACCAACCATATATCCAGTCCATCAATGTCATTCCCTACTTCTATACTAAAAGTAGTTAAAAATTCATGAGTATCTTTAATTATGGTCTTAGCTTCCCAGACTAAATTCTTCAATTGATTTTCAACATATATGGAGAGGGGCTCAGTCAGCCATCCTCCACCTGAGACTATGGGTCTCATTTTAGGTTCATTTAAATTCTTGTGGACTTTAGGGAGACCTCTAATAATTGGTATAGTGGGTAGTTCTACCAAAAATATTTATAAAGATCAGCATTTATAATGTTAGACATACGTAAATCATGTAGATTACTATGCATATCATGTATAATTTTGTTAAGCTGTATTTTATTAATTAATTTATATGTTTCATTATCACATAACATTGTTCTCATAGTATCATCATAATACTGTTTATCAAGAATAACTATAGTTCCTCCCTTGTCATCTGGCCTTATTACAATTTCTTCATTTTATTCAAATTAGTTAAGGCCTCATGTTCTCTATTACTCAAGTTACAAAATTTATGATTCTTACCATTTTTACTATTCCACATATTGATTAGGTCCCTTTCTACTGATTGTTCAAAAGCTTCCAACATAGATTCATAGATTCATAGATTAGTACTAGGCTAATTGCCCTTGCAAGCCATTTTAAGCCTAGCCAATTATCCCTTGTGAGACTCAAACCCTGTACCTTGTGTTTGTAAGGCAAACACCTTAACCATTAGGCCACCCTCCCTCATTTGCATAGGATGCAAATGAGGTATAAATGCACTAGGCTTTTTAAAAATACTTACATCATTCATAGCATCATTTTTAAAAAGCATTCTCAAAGCAGTATTTCTAACAAAGGTTTTCACCTCTATAATAAAATCAGTAATGTCAACAGTTTTAGATGGTATAAAGGACAGTCCTTTATTAAGTAATGTCCTTTCATGAGTCTGCAGTACGTATTTAGATAGGTTTATAACAAGATCACAGTCACTTACTACTGCTGTTTGTTCTGCTGATGCTTCAATTCCTCTGACATTTTCCGCTTCTTGTTGAATCTCATGGGAGTCCATTTTTTTCATTTTCCTGATGGGAAGTGGAAATGGACGACCAATTTGGTCTAAAAAAGATGATGAATGTGAATCTGAAGATGTAGTTTTCCTTCTAACATCTGCATTCAAACTATCAGTATCATGAGATGTCATCACTTCATTATTCTCTTGATTAGATGTAGAGGCCATCATTTCTTCCTCTACCAGAGGAATATTCTTAGTACTATGCTTATTCAGTAGATTAGCATTAGTTGTTAGCTTCGCTTCATATCTACTGACTAAAGCATTTGTTGTTCGACTGCCATTTCCTTCCAATGATAGTAGGGAAGTTCCTTGCTGATGTTCAGATGGATTTACACAGTTAGCTGAACAAGAATTGTCCAAATTATTTCAATTGGCCATACGATTTTGTTGGGGATTGTGCTGACCATTACGATCATGCTCATATTCTCCATCTCTCTCTATTCTTTGTACATCTCTTGGCCATGAGAAAACATGGCCCAGTTCAAAATCTTTAATGTCTCATTCTAGTTTTCTCTTTTTTGAAAATAGCAATTTACGGTCAAGGTTATATACATAGCCATGCATATTATCATATAATTCATTGCATTCAGTATCATTAAGGAAAGATTTAATTATTTTCTGTTGTTCTATAATTTCACTATTGATATTATTTTCAGTCTCCACGTATTGCTCTATAAGCATCTTCATATAGGTGTAGCTAGTCTCAATATTAAGTTGTTGCCATTTGGCTAACAACCCTGGATATAGCAATCTGAATGTTGGCATTTTTAGAATTTTAAGTCCCCTCGGCACTACTTGGAAGCAGAGACATGCCTCCATATGTTTACGCTGCCATTGTGTATTTTTTAGTTTGTTGAACAAGTTTTCTATTTTACGAGTATGCTGCAATAATTTAAGTGCATGATCAGCTTCACAGTCATTGTTTCCTGCATTTAGCAGGTCTAGTCTATGCAGTTTTAAGAGAGCATTCGCTTCAGCATTCATAAGTCTTTTAAAAACTGATTCCATTTCCGTAACATTTTTACTATGCATTCCCAATTCTGGGTTGTAATCAAGTTCAGTTTCATCCACATTCTCATTTGCCATGTTACTACTTGCCGCAACAATAACATAACAAGTAAACGAGCAGAGAAGCAGCAGCAGATTGAAGGTGTCTGGCAGAAATAACAAAATAGTCCCGTAACAAAACTTCCAGACACCACCACAGCAAATATGATGGTATACGACTGTATGTTAAGACACCAGCATGGCAAATATGATATTTAGTATCACCTTCAATGCCAAGCTTAATAGCAATGTATCCAAACACCAGCACGGCAAATACAAATACAATATTTAGTATCACATACAATGCCAAGCTTAGTAGCAATGTAGCCAAGTACCACCACGGCAATACGATACCTTTAAAAGCTTTATTTCACCATAGGAATTGAACAGAAGCTTCTTGTAAGTGCTTTTGGTTTACAAACAACCCTTCATCAGACAAACAGTTTTCCCTCAAATTACCAACATTTAAATATCCAAAGTTGGCGCCAAAAATCCATCTTAAAGAAATACTAACAGTAAACAAATGTCAGTAAAGAATACAACACATCAGTACAAGTGTTTAAGATATAAACCCCACAAGAAAATACTAAAAAGTACCTAGATACTATTAAAGTAAGTGTTTTAAAATAATTATTTTAAATATTATAAATAAATGTTTTTCAATATTTAAATTACGGCACTCAGAGAGCAGTATATAATGTGCTTGTTAAAAACCTATCTGCTTAAACTCTTTAATTTCAGTAAACACGCTATGTTACAAGCTTCATTTAAACCTGAAGTGTGAAAGGCGTCAAGTACTAATTGCCAAAAAGGTTCGAGCTGTTCTAAATATAAGGAAGTGGGACCAGCTCTCCTATCTAACTGCACTTGATCGTTAGCCTTAAATGAAAACATATGTCCTCCTGTTAGTTGACAATGTCTTGCTAAAGTATTTTCATTTTTATCTTTCTCCATTGCATAAACATACTCATAAGTTCTATCTTTCAATCTATGTTCGGTCTTTCCAACGTAGAATGCAGCGCAAAGTTTGCACTTTGCTATATATACCACCATTTTTGAATTATACGTTAAATTGTAGTGAAGGGTATATTTTTTGTCATTAATTGAAAAGGAACTTCCTACTATTATAAACTTGCACTGTTTACACATACCACAAGTATACATGCCTACTTTACTACTAACTCTTTGTTGGTTGCTGTTTTCCAACATATTTTTTAAATTACAACCCCTTCTGAACACTATCTTTGGGGTTACACCCATCTTATCTGCTAGCCACTTGTCACGGCTAATTAGTTCCTAATTTTTATATAAAATATTAGATACTATAGAACTGTCCAAATTAAATGTAGAAATAAAACTATTTCTAAAATGAGGTTGAATTTTCGGTTGTAACTTCGCTGAGATCCGTGTCTCTAATTCAAACATCACACTGCCAGATGGTGAATTCAAGTCTGGTGAGCAAACGTTGTAGAGAATAGGTTTAATATTCCCATTATTCCTTTTCCATTGCACTTCGCCAATTAAAGAATTGATCAAAGTAATAAGGTACCCACGTCTTTGAAACATATTACTTAAGCAAATGCATTCATCCTTAAAATCTGATTCTAAATACACCATTCTTGCTGCTCTAATAAGTTGTCCTTTAATTATTGATTGTTTCTGTAAGAATGGATGTGCGCTTGAAAAATGAAAGAAAGAATTACAGTAAGTTCTTTTCCTGTAAATTTTTGAATTAAATCTACAATGAATGGTGTCCTTAACTAATTTAACATCTAAATAGTCAATACTATCACAGCTAAAGTTAGATATAAATTCCAAGAATCCTGTCATACTATTCAAGTAGTTAACAAAACATTCTGCTTGTAAGGCATCCCCTTTGTAAATGACTAAAATTTCATCCAAAAAGCGTGTGTAAAAGACAATGCTCACCATGTGGCTTGGATGGTTGAAAACAAATTCTCTCTCCCAGTAAGCCAACACTAGGTTAGCTAAACTGGCATTACATGGAGAGCCCATTGCCACACCTGTCTTCTGAAGATAGAACTCTTAATCAAATAGAAAATAATTATTAGTTAAAATAATGTCAAGAAGTTCCTCTATTAACCGAATTTCTAACTCGGGTGCACCTTTTGATTTTAATATGAGACTCACCCACTCAATACCCACCTCGTGTGGAAATGAGGTATAAAGGTCCTTCACATCGATGGTTAAAAAGTTGTTGTCGATCTCAAATTTCAAACTATTAATTTTGTCTAAAAAAGACCAAGAATCTTTACATACTTGGTCTTCTGTTTTGCGATATTTTTGTAACATTTTGTCAACAACTTTTGCATTAGGATACGTTATTGAATTTCTACCATTGATGAGGGGCCACACAGGTGGATTAGGGGCGTCTTTTGCACTTTGGGAATGCCGAACATAACTGGAATTTTTGGAAAAGGAACTGTGATGAAGTTATAGACATGTACGTCAATTTTAGCTTCTATAAAGAGGTAATTTAAATACCCCTTTATACGATTTTGAGTAATGTTGAGCTCGTTAACTGACACCTTTAAATAAGCATGACTTTCTAATAATAACTTCATTCTTCGATTGTAATCAAAAACATCGAAAATAGCTAAACCACCACCCTTATCAGGTTTGGTTATTCTAACAATCATAGATCTTAACTGTTCTAGCGCACTTATTTCATCCTTGGACACATTGTATTTGACAGATTTACTCTGGAACAAGTTGCTATTATAGAGTGGAATGTGTCTCAGATCCAATTCACATATACTTTCAAAGGTATTTAATGTGGAGTGTAATGGTGGATTATACGTGCTTGGAATACGGAAATCAACATCATTCATCTCAGCGTTATCAAATAAAATCGAAAGATTAAGCTTCCTAACAAGACATTTCAAACCCTGTATCAGTGATATTTACTGGAACTGGATGTAATGGCATCCTTCCCCTGTAAGGAATGTGGCTACAAACCCAAGAATTTGATTGATTATGCATTTTTTCAAATGTATTAACTTTAGTTGCCCAATCATGGTGTTTCTGTTCTTGTGACTTATTATGTTGGAGTATTTTCCCCCATTTTTTCTTCATAACCTTTTTTGTAACAGCTCTGGGATGCATAACTTCCCTTTTTGGTCTTATTGACAATTTTTCTTCTTGCCATGTTGTTTTTCCTGGTCTCCCCCAGTAGGGTAAAAATCATTCTATACTTTGTTATGTACTTGGTTGCATTTTTTCCTGTAGGTACATTTCTTTTACTAATTGATTTACTAGGCATTGGTTGTATTTCACACCATTCAATTGATTTCTCATAGTTTTTTCTTGCTTGTTTTTCAAAATCTTTATATATTTCTATACTATACCAAGTATATAAAGCATATACTACTATCATGAATACCATGGCTATGCAAATACTTATAGGTACTCTACAACAACTTTTCTTTCCTTGTTTCTTCTGATCGCTCCTTTTCTGTGCTTTCCTGCTTAAATGGATTTTCCCATGGGTTTTCTTGTTCTAGTTGAATTTCCAAATTTACTGGGCTCTCCTGCATCTAAAAATACATTTTAGAAAAAATATTACTTTTCTATTTGTGTGTGTGGCTCTTTATTAATTTACACTGATCACTATGAACTAACACAGTGTATTTCTTTTGTTTGTCTGTTGTCTGTTTTTTGGGATTAATTTTTTCTTTTTCTAGCCTTTGAACTCTGTACACTAACGTTCCTTTTTGTTCATCTACCTCATAAGGTCCTTGCCAATTACTGTCCCATGGTCCTTCTCTCAAGAAATTCTTTACAAGGACTTTGTCCCCTTTCTGTAGAACCATTTCTATAGGAATGTCTGGCAATTCTTTCCACAGATGGTAAGCTTGTTCCCTGGCAATAATATCGCATACCCCCTGTATGTTTCTTAACCATTCTTGGTGTTCTACTGCTGTCAATAACGATCACTTTTCTACTGGTTCTGTTTATTGTTAGGGGTTGCCCTAATGCCCAGTCGAATCCCTGGCAGATGTCTTACCCAGTCCTTACCTTTTTCCAAGCATGTTTTTTTCAATCTCTCTTTGACCGTTCAATTCATTTTTTCAACAATCCCATTGGATTGTGGGTGATATGGAACAAGAAGCCTGTGCTGGAGCTCCAGCTGTTTGCACAAATGCCACATTATTTGACTTGTAAACTGTTGTCCATTGTCTGACTCTATGATTCAAGGCCATCCCCAGTGGACAAAAAATGTTTTTCCATAGTGCCTCTGTTGTAGTTTTAGCTGTCATACTCTTGGTGGGTATTACTTCTACCCATTTTGAAAATACATCAACTACCACTAATAGGTATCTGTATCCTCCCTTTGCAATGGGGAGGGGCCCTGCATAATCCACTTGAATAGCATACCACGGCCTATCTGCCATTGGCACCCTATGCAGTTGAGGTTTCTTTATACTGGCATTGATTTGTAAACAAACCAAACATTCCTCTAAAACTGTTTTACACGGCTTCTTTAGACATGGATTCTGCATCTTCTGCTTGACTACACTCCATAACTTTTCTGTGAATATGTGGCTCAAAATTTTGTGATTGTACTCGACTAATTGCTTGGCCAAATCCCGTGGGAGATAGGATATTTTCTTTCCATCTGGCATTGGATATACAAAAATTTCTTGATTGCCATCTCCTTCTGGATGCATTTATCTAGTTCTTTGGGAATCCCTTTTTCTTTCTGAAGAGTTGCTAAATCCTATATTTCTACTGGTGAAAATGTTTTAAATTACAATACTTGATTTTTATGTTCAAACTGCTCATGTGGTTCTAACCAATCACCTGTCTCTGCTGCTTGTTTTGCTTTGGCATCTGCCAAAGTATTTCCTCTAGCCTCTTCTGTATTGCATTTTTGATGTGCCTTGATTTTTACAATACAAAATTTTCCCTGTAGGCCACTCTGGGTAATCAACGCCCATAACTTCTGCAATACTGGAGCATATTTGAGGGGTTTGCCAACACTGTTGATGAATTCCCTCCTGGCCCAAATTGCCATGTGTAAATGCAGTGAGTTTACCACATAAGCGCTGCCACTGTAAATGATGACTGGCTCAAAATGTTGTAAAACATATTTGACTACTTCTAACTCTGCCCTTTGGGCTGACACGTAACCTGGAAATTTCTTCAGGATAGGCTCTTGTCCATCTTCTGGGATCACCACAAATCCTTTTAAATATTTCTCATCTTTCCAAAACCTGGCCCCATCTATATAAACTGTGGGTAAGCTGCCTTGAAAATGTGCATTCAATGAAATTTCTGGACATTGTAAGCTTTGGACACAATTATGAGGCCTTCCCTTATAGTTAGCCAAATCTGAGAGATAATACTTGTCCCCTGTCTGAATTCAGACATTCTTTGTACTGAGTAAAGTCATCCATTTTGCAAAAATGGTTTGACTCACTCCCTCTGCGATCCTATCCATTTCCATAGAATTCAAAAGAATCTTTATAGACTGATGTGGTGTCTGTACAATTATTTTTGAAAAAACTGTCAAGTATTCTGTCTGTTTAATTCCCCAATATATGGCTAACAATTGTTGTATGCATGGGTGATATCCCTTTTCAACCGGGGTTAACTTTTGACTGCAGAAAGTCACTGGTCGGAGTGTCTTTTCTGCCTTGCTCCCATTTTGTTGAGGCCAATACTGCAGGAGGACTACCGAGATAGTCTCACTTCCTGCTGCTGCCTGTAAAATGAAATCTGGCTGTCCATCAGGTGCTACCAATTATTTTTATTTTATTTTTTTTTATTTTACATTTGTTAACTGGGAGGGTCCAACTGGACACAGGTCCATTTTCAGCGGAGGCCTAGGTAGAAAAGCTCCATGTTACACTATTAGCATTTATACATTTCTAAGCATTCTTAATAACATATTTAGGTGTTACAATATGTAAAGTAGTACAAAAATGAAAATTTACACTGCATGTGATGCATCTAGTAAAATGAACAATTAGTAGAAAACTAAGAAGTTTTTTTTTCATATACATTCTCATTCACAATACATTTATACATTTACATTTGTAGAGAGATATATATATGCTCACACCGGGCGGCCATGGTGGTGCAGTGGTTAGCATTGCTGCCTCACAGCAAGAGGTTCTCCGGTTCGAGCCTCGGCTGGGGTGCCTTCTGTGCGGAGTCTGCATGTCCTCCCTGTGGTCGCGTGGGTTTCCTCCGGGTGCTCCGGTTTCCTCCCACATCCCAAAGACATGCTGCAGGTGGATTGGACACTCTAAATTGGCCCTAGGTGTGCGTGTGAGTGTGCCTTCTGTGGAAGGTTGGGCGCCGGGCTGGCAACTCGACACCGTAAAACTCCACTGCCATTCAATGTGTGGACAAGGTGATCCGCTGTGGCGACCCCTAACCGGGAAAAAGCTGAAAGAAGAAGAAGAAGATATATATGCTCACACCACACATCAAAAGTATAGGTATTGAAGTAAGACCAAGATGAGAATATGAAGAGATCTGATAAGGTTTATACCTTTCTCAGATACAGATTATATCCTTTATCAGGTACAGATTTTAATAGTGTAGTATACAGCTGTTCATATGTTTTATCCTATTGTACTGATGCTGAGTTTGGAGGAATAAACAAGAATATTAGCAGGGCTATGTAAGGAAAATGTTAGAGAGTAGCAGAATCCTTGCAACTGTGCATAGTTATTGTTTACCCTGGGGAGTAGCAAGAGCAGAGCCAATTGTTTGAATAATGGGATTTCAGGAGGTGTTTGAATTGGGTACTAGAGGTAATGGTAGTTATATGGCTTGGGGGTGAGTTCCAGTTTTAGGCTATTGTGCAGGCAAAGCGAGATTTTCTTGCTTCATTTTTATGTCTGATTACATGAATGAGGTTTTGGCTGCTAGATCTTAGGGCTCTAGTGGTGTTGTGGGGCTGAATTAGCTGCTGGAGTGCAGACATTTTCTCAGGGTACTAGTAGAGTTTATGTGCTACTGTGGCTTGATTAAGTCGTAGTAGCTGAGGAAGCTCCAGCCACTTTAGTTGCATTAGGGAATGACAATGATGGGACCTATTTGTGGAGTCTGTAGCAAACCTGACAATCTTGTTGTAATACGATTCCAGTTTGCGAAGTTCAATAAGGTGAAGATGAGTTAGGATAGGGGAGGCATAAAGAAGGATGGAAAGGAGGTGGGTTTTTGCAATAGTGGGTTTGGTCTGTTTAGTCATGGACTTTTTGTTTCTATAGAGGAGTCCTAATTTTCTGTTCACCTTTTTGATGGTTTGTGCTATGTGGATATCAAATTTCAGGTGATTATCAATCTAGACTCCTAGTCGTTTTGTGTGGTTAGTTGGTGTGATTTGAATATTATTTTTGGTGTTTATGATGAGGCTATAGTTTAAGTTAGGTGATCTGCCAGGTGTAAATAGGATTAGTTTTGTTTTTTTTGGGGATTGAGAAGTAGTTTTATGTTAGAAAACCAAGTTTCAGCTAGAGTAAAGTTATTTTGGGTAAGGGTATGTAGTTCCATTATGCTGGGGGCAGCACATATTATGGTGGTATTCTGTAGCCTTTGTCAATTTCTTTTTTTAGTAACTCAAAAGCCTGTTCTTCCTTCTGTCCCCAACTTAACCTGGGTTCTTCCTTTTGTTCTACTAACATTTTATATAGGGTAGCGGCAGCTGCCACATAATCCTCTATAAATTCTCTGTTATAATTCATGATACCTAGAAATTTGTGAAAATCTGGAATTGTCAATGGTTGAGGTAATTCCAAAATTCCTTTCACTCTTTTCTCACAAGGGGGTCTGCCAGTGGGATGTACAATAGTTCCCAAGAACTTCACCTCTTGTGAAAAGACCTGAACTTTGTCCTTGTCGACTTTGAATCCTGCATCTTGCAAAGTACCTAGAACTTTTTAAGAAGTGTCTCATGCTGCTCCATTATCTCTGACTGTATAAGAATGTCATCAGTGTAATGAATGACACTGTCATCTGTCTCTAAGGGTTTTAAAACCTCCCCTACTACTGTGTGAAAAATTACTATTCTGAAATCCCTATGGCAGCCGCATCATCACATACTGTTGATTGTCAAAGGTAAAAGCAAACCGTTGCCAATCTTCCTTTTGTAAAGGAACTGCAAAAAATCCATTAGCTAAATCAATAACTGTAAACCACTTACTTTGAGGATTTATCCTCACTGCCAGTTCCAGCACTCCCAGAACCAAGGAGTTGTGAAGTGATTGACCTTACGTAAATCAATAGCTAATCTGTAGCTATCGTCTTTCTTTTTCACTGGCCAAATTGGTGAATTTGTGGGACTGTGACCCTTTTCTATTATGCCTCCCTGTTCCCATTGTTCTATACACTTCTTCATATCCTTTCCTTTTTGGGAATTGGATATTGATTCTGAAAAGGAGGAATGTAATCAGAAGGATTGCCTACACTCACTGGCACTGCTAACTTACCACAGTCTGTCTTTGATGTAGCCCATAACGGCTGAAATTGTGATTTGATTTGCTCAAATGTACGCTGCAGCTGTGACTCTCTTTTGGTAATGTCTTTTTTATAGTTACTTACATCAATTACAAAGCAAGGAAATTGCTGAGCTGTATCCCAACTGTCTTCCATTGTGGCTGACCATAAAATCTTGTTATTAAAATCAATTACTATTCCCAGTTTGCCGAGAATATCAACCCCAAGGATTGTTGCTCCTCAACTGGAACTCATAAGAAATGTACCTTGTATTGAAGATCTATTTTCTGTGAAACATATTTTAACTGGCTTACTGCTTATGGCCATGCAAGTGCTGCCATCAAAGCTATTGAATGTAAGATTTTTTGAACTGATTTACAGGTAACTGTTTGTTAGTGACTGAGACTGCTGCCCCTGTATCAAGCAGGACATCTTTCCATAGTGTCCCCTCTACCCATACATTCACTAACGGGCGTCCGTCCTTTCCACGTTTAAATTTTGTGAGGAAGGTTACTTGGGTGGGGGGGCACACCTCTAATCGGAGTCATATTTATTCTGATCTACTTTCCTGGGTATGTCTCTAATTACACAGACTGCATGCTCTGTTCCCTGTTGACTGTTAGTGTCTTCCCTGTCTAATGTGTACTTTGTACTTTCAATTTCACGTTTTAATTCTTGACTTGCACCATGTGTGGGATTATATGGTGGGTTTTCTGTGTATTCCACAGGGTATACTTTATTTTTTTTCTGTGTCCCTCTGTGTTTGTTCCTGTGACTGATTGTCCCTTAATGTATTTTCTTTATCTTGATTTCTTTCCCTATTTTGGTGTTTTGAAGAAGCACAATTATCTGCATAGATATCCTTTTGTATTTGACTTTCCTCCCATTTTTTATGATATGGACAATTCTGTTTAATGTGACCTATTTTCTTACAAGTAAAACATATCACCTGTTTTTCTAAACTTTGTTGTGTATCTATTGGTCTATTTAACCGAAACATGGCTTAAACCTTCAATAAAAGACACCGAAATTATCCCCCCAGGCTACAGCATCATTAGACAAGATCGTTTAAATAAAAAAGGTGGAGGGGTTGCAATTATATATACATCAGGACTAAAAATCAACAAAATAAACTATAATCTACCCTGTGATGGCATCATTGAAATAATTATTACCAAACTAATACTTAATTCCCATAAATCAGTTTATATCATCTGCTCCTACCTTCCCCCAGGAAAAAATCTGTCTATATTAGAAGGCCTCCTGAATTGGCTTTCGACTAATCTCCCACAAGAAACAATTCTACTAGGAGACTTTAATATCGATTGGACTTTATGTAACAGCACTAATCCTTCCTCTCATATTAACCTCCATGGCTTCTCACATGCTGTAAACACTCCTACTAGAATAAACAAATATAATA
The DNA here is from genome assembly GCF_019279795.1 of Protopterus annectens. Taxonomy (NCBI): domain Eukaryota; kingdom Metazoa; phylum Chordata; order Ceratodontiformes; family Protopteridae; genus Protopterus; species Protopterus annectens. The sequence continues at coordinate 1,491,324,501 of NC_056741.1, read as the reverse complement.
AAAAAAAAACATTTTAGACTGGATTCTTACAAATTGTCCACAACAAAAATATTCAATAGGAACCTTTCCAGATGACCTTAGTGACCACTCTCTCATATATATTATCAGAAATAAAACATGCTTTAACATTCCCTATATAGTTAGGACCATCCATAGCAAAAAACACTTTAACCAATAACTCTTTCTAACTGAACTCTACCATTGTAACTGGTCTCCCCTAATGTCTCTCCCTATAGACGAAGCTGTTAATTACTTTAATAGCACCTTCCTAGCAATCCTAGACCAACATGCCCCAACCCGTTCCATAAGAATGAAAAATAAACCAGCCCCTTGGCTCTCAAATCATACTAGGAAACGTATCCACAATAGAAACAAATCTTGGACTAAATGGCGGTCCACAAAGAACTCAACTGATCACCAAAACTTTAGACAACAAAGAAATATTACAAAAAAGCTATCCTACAAGACAAAAAGAACTTTTATATACAACTTCAGCAAACATCACTCAAACAACCACAAAAATTCTGGTCTACTATTAACTCACTTCTATCCCCAGGCAGAGTTGAATCACCCAACCCATTAGGCTCTAACCCAGACTGTCCAATTCAAACAGCCAATGCCTTCAACTCTTTCTTTACTACCACTATACTTAATTTAGCTAATCAGCAAAATCCAGATACATCTAACCTGCCCAAACCTAACTTCACTCCTCCTCCTTTTCACCTAGAACCAATACCTACCTCATATCTCCTCTCTACTTCAAAAACTAAAACCTAACACTCCCTCAGCTGACCAACTACCAGCCCAATACCTCAAAATAGGAGCCAAAGCCATTGCCTATCCAGTCTCTATATTAATCAATAGATCCTTAACAGAAGGCCTAATCCCATCAATTTGGAAAATCTCCTACATTATTCCTCTCCACAAAGGTGGAGACTCTACTGAATTCTCTAACTTCCGTCCCATTGCTCTACTCTCCCCACTAGCCAAAATTATGGAGAAATGTATCCATAAACAACTTATTACCCATCTACTTCAACATCAGCTCCTGGCTAACTGTCAGCATGGATTTCGGCCATTTCTTAGTACCACAACAGCCTTATTATCCTTTACTAACTGCATCAACAATAATCGTAACAATAATATGTTATCCTCTGCTTTCTTCGTGGATCTATCTAAAGCCTTTGACATGGTTAATCATCAACTTCTCCTCTACATACTGAAGTCCCTCTCCTTCGAACATCCTACCATGAACTGGTTCACATTCTATCTGGACAACCGAAAACAAGCCGTTCTCTGGCAAAACCATCTTTCTGACCTTCTTCCTACCTCTGTAGGTGTCCCACAAGGCTCTATTTTAGGGCCACTATTGTTTTCCATCTTCATAAATGACCTTCATCTCTCCATTCCGCAGTCTATCTGTATCCAATATGCTGATGACTCCACTATCATTTGTTCTGCCTCATCTCAAACTGATCTTCATTCTCACACACAAAAAGCCTTCTCTACTATTGAAAAATGGTTCTCTAACCACTGACTTCTCCTTAACCCTAAAAAAACTAAATTGCTGCTCTTTAACCCATCTCACCTATCACCCCCTCTCCATTTCACACTTACATCTGATGATGGTACCGTTATCTCTCCTGACCCCACCACCAAACTGCTAGGAATTACTATTGACAATCAACTTAAGTTTGACTATCATATAAATTCTACAATTAAATCTACTAATAAAAAACTTGGTTCCCTCTACCGTATTAAACCCTTCCTGACACCAACAACTAGAACCACAATAGCCAGAACTCACTTAATCTCTACCCTGTTATATGCTTCCCCCATATACACAAATCTTTCCAAACATAATCTTAACAATCTGACTAGATCATACAATAATATTGCAAGATTTGCCACCAACTCTCCTTATAGGACCCATCACTGTCAGAATCTAAAACAGCTAGGCTGGCTTGAATTACCACTACTATTACAATTTAATCAACTCACAATTGCCCACAAAGCCCTTTACCAACCTAGTAACACCCCAATTCTCTCGACCCTTATAAGACCTTATAGTAATCTGAAGAATCTGCGCTCTGCCAACAAAATGTTGATACACATTTCCTTCTCAAATAACTTAGCAGGCAAATCTCTATTTTCAAACACAGTGGGTAAAATATGGAATCAACTACCAAACGATCTGACCACCCTCTCCTCTCTCCCATTATTTAAAACCAAACTAAAACTCTTTCTCTCTAATCACTGGTTATGCTCTTGTAATAACCCAGACTAACTATCTTTACTTTTCTTTTCTTTTACAAAATACCTGATGCTAACATATTTCTACTCCCTACCTTATATCTTTACTACTTTCATTGATTATTACTAGTCCCTCCCTTTAGTCTCTACACTCCCTTCTCCTGCAATCATCAATCCTATTAACCTTTTCCTTCTGTCTTATTACTACTTCTGTTAACTCAAAAACTTGTACTCTATATAATGTCACTGTCTAACGATGCTTTCCTTTCTTTATCGTAATATGTTGTTTTTGAAATGTTAAGTGCTTCAAATGTAATGTTCAAATGCTATGTAATGTTTTTCTATATTTTATTATGTTGTATAACTGGAGCTTTTCTCCCCGGGCCTCCACTGAAAATGGATATGTATCCAGTTGGACTAACCCGGTAAACAAAAGTAAATAAATAAATAAATAAATCTGTCTGTAACCCTGGTGGAGCAGAAGCTGCTCGTGTTCCCCCTGTTTTTGTTCTTTCATCAGACCATGTATTATGTCCCCTTCCTTTCCCCACATAGTCTACACTTTGCTCTCCTTCTACAGCAAAAATGTTATGTGTATAAAGTTTTCCATCATCTCCCATTGTCTTACCTCTGATGAGTTTTTGGACTACTTCTAGGGACTTTGATCCTAAGCCATATGTATACTTAATGTCACCTGAGACTCCCTTCACTTGTTTTAAAAAAAGATATGTATAAGCAGCTTCTGCACCTCTGGATCTGTCATCTGGTCATCTGTTTTACCAGTCAAAAACCACGTAATAAACCAAGACCAAGAAAAACGAACAGGAATCCAACCAAACAAAAGGAAAATGTGGAAAGACTCCAAGTAATAGCGTAATAAAACTCTTTAATAACCGCTTTCGTCCGAGGACTTCTTCAGAATACACAACAATAAAAAAACCAAGACATTAAATACCCCTCCCAAAGAGTAATTAAACAATTAATCAATTAGTTAAAATACTCATAGTTAATTAAAATGACTCATCATTTAAAAAAAGAAGAAAAATGGTCTTTGTCAATATCTAATTTACTATCTTTTAAAAAACATTTGATATTAACAGATTCATTTAAGTCGGGATATTTGTCATCTCTCAATTTGATTTGCCATAATGTCTCCCTTTGCTCAACAAAATTTTTGAAGTCCCCACCTCTAAGGTCTGGTTTGACAACCTCAATAATAGTAAATAAAAATTTTTTGAAATTGTTACAAACCAGAGAATGCTTAAACAATGCACTATTTTCATCATGAATTTTAATGTTGTATATATGTTCGCGAATGCGAGTTTTAAGGCACCTGGTAGTCATTCCAACATAAAAAGCTGGACAGGTACTACATAAACCAACATAAATAACCCCTTTGGTACAACAATTAACATGTTCAGGCACCTGGAAAGTCTGGTCAATACTGTCAATGACAATAACAGGTCCTTTGGCTATATACCTACACATATTGCAGTTGTTACAAGCAAACATGCCTTTCACCATAGTCTCATTGGTCTCTTGTTTAAATTTGTTGTTTTCCAAAGCTTTCTTAGTATTATAAGTGTTTCTAAACACAAAATTTGGTTTGTTACCTAATACCCTGGAAATGTCATGATTTCCTAACAAAATCTTCCAATTCTTTTCTAAAATGTGTCTGATACAACTACCATCAAAACTCGTGTCCAAGGAGCAAACACATTTATTAAAACATTTAACCCCTGCAGAATTATTACATGGAAATACCATATTATCGGTTTCGTTATAACTCAATATTGCTGGATAATGTGTTGATCGCTTATCCAAAATCTCCTTGACCGTGTCATTTAACAATTGTAAAGGGTACCCCCTTTCCTGGAACATGTACTTGATGAATTCAATCTCATCCGTTAGATCTTTTGCATTTGATGTCATTCTACATGCCCTGATAAATTGCCCCTTGGGAATGTTCCTGATGGTGTGTGTAGGGTGGGCACTAAGAAAATGAACATTAACTATTTGTAAAGGTCTCCTTACGGTAAATTTTGCTGTTAAATCTCATATCCAAAAAATCCCACCAAAACAAAATATCTAAAAAGTTAATTACCAAACCAGAACAGCCCAAGGTAAATTTCAAAAAACTGCCTAAATTGTTCATTTCAATAAGAAATTGATCAACTGTGTTCTTGTTACCCTCGATAATGAAAATTAAATCGTCAACAAACCTAAAATATAATAAAATTTGAAATTTAACTTTCAATAAACTTAAAAAAACCTCTTCCCACCAAAACATAACTAGGTTAGCATATGATGGTGCAGCCGATGACCCCATGGCTACACCTCTTTTTTGTCTGTAAAATTTGTCTCCAAACAAAAAATAATTGTTCTGTAACAAAATGTCTAAAAACCTGCAGATGGTAGAAATTTGACCTGTGCTGTACTCACTATTATTGCACAAAGTAGTGCGTATGGCTTCAACCCCCTCTTCGTGGGGATACAGGTAAATAAGGAGACAACATCTACAGTAAAGATAGTATGTTTGTCTGGATTAAAAACGTCAGTGGTGGCAAATTGATTTAATTTATTGAGAAAATGCCAAGAGTCTTTAAGAACGGAATTCTGCTTGGACACAAGAGGACCTAATGTAGCGTCTATGACCAATGAAATTCCCTCTGTTATAGAGTGTGGAGAGGACACTATCGGCCGAAATGGTGGATCAGTGCAACTTTTATGTGCTTTGGGAATACCAAAAAGAACCCCAATTCTGGGGTTCTCAGTAACACAAAATTCATATACATCCAAATCAATTTCGTTAGACATTAAAGCTTCATATAAAAATGAGTGTATTAACCTTTGTTTTCTCTTAATGTCATACAAAGTTGTAACCTCATATTCATCCTGATTTTCCAACAATTCTAGCATTTTTGAATGATATGACTCTTGTGTCATAATGACAATATTGCCACCCTTGTCACTTCTCATGAATCTGAGTGTTCTATTTTTCTGACATAGGTCATGGAAAGCTTTTCTCTCTTTGTGATTTAAATTATGTTGGTGTCTACCATTCTTACCTAGAAAACCTTCCAACTCCTGCAAACATGCTTCTTCAAAAACCTTAATAGTATGAACTAATGGGGGATTATAGGTGGAATGTTTTTTAAGTACATTACTGTTAACAGGAATGTCATGTAAAATGTATGATAGATTCAATTTTCTAACAAATTTTTTTATATCAATAACAGTCCTGCCAAAGTCAGCCTTATTTGTAGGTACGAAGTTCAAACCCAAATGCAACACATTAAGTTCATCATTAGTAAAAACAACATCGGTAAGATTAATAATGTCAAAACAATCTGTTCGTCTAGTTAAATCTCGTCCCCCGTGGAGTTCGAGCCTAAGAATGTCCGGCTCCTGGTGAAAACAGTTTTCTTTGCCATTGTATTCTTTTTCCCTAAAAAATCGGGATTGTTAGATGAGGCTGTAGAAACCCCATCACCAGACTTAGAACCAATGTCACTGTTCTTTGATTTAGATTGCTCCGTATCTACATCGTTGTTGTCCGTGTTAATGTCACTGTCAGATTGCCCCGTTTCATCAACTAAAGCAAAATCTTCACTAGCATCAATGGCGGTAACAAGATTGGAAGATTGAGTGACCTTTTTCCGGTTAGAGTTCAAACCAAACCCATAATGATATTCATTTTTACTACTAACAGCGGAACTATAGTTCCGTTTGTTGGCATTAGAAAATGTTAATACTCTCCCGGTATACTCCCTGTAACCAGGCACAAAATAATTGTACACAGAATTAGCTTTATAAGCGGTAATATCCCGCTGCAACTTAGCGTACTTTCTGTTAGTAATTTCAATTGAATGCCTTTCAACTTCTTCCAACACAACATTACAAAAATCTAATTTATTCTTATCAGCGCCCCTTATTTCATTTTCTAACTGGTTGATTTCTTCTTTCAAAAATGTCATCTTAACAGAATTGTTGTCAATAAGTAACTTTAGGAATGACATACCTGCCTCGTTGAAAAATGAGACCAGTTTATCAAACATAGCGTCGCCAACTTGTACGCCGTTGGGGCATTTGAAAAATCTCAGCCCTTTCGGCATAATGCACCGTTCGAAATAACAATTCTCCACTGTTAAAGAACGAAACCTCTTTAACAATTTTAATTAACTATGAGTATTTTAACTAATTGATTAATTGTTTAATTACTCTTTGGGAGGGGTATTTAATGTCTTGGTTTTTTTATTGTTGTGTATTCTGAAGAAGTCCTCGGACGAAAGCGGTTATTAAAGAGTTTTATTATGCTATTACTTGGAGTCTTTCCACATTTTCCTTTTGTTTGGTTGGTTTCCTGTTCGTTTTTCCTGGTCTTGGTCATCTGTTTTACCTTACACAACCTGGTATGTGAGCTTAAAGTGATCACTTTATTCCATTAATTTATTTGTAATGCTAATTTTAAAATAATCAAGTAATTCAGTGGTCAAAGGTTGACCCTGAGTATATGCTTTGACAATAACTGCCATTCTAGCTGTCTGCTGTCTAGTGAACATTTCTCAGTTTCTATGTATGACTTTAAACAATTTGGGATGAATGCAAAAAAAACATCTACACAGGGCATCATTCCATGTAGACCCGACAGTATAGTTTAATCATTCTTCAAATGCCAACATGTTGAAAAAGATACCTTTTTTTGTCTTGCCACTGAGGCAGTGTCTGCAATAAACGTGATTGTTGATAAATTTCTGCAGGGGAAATGACTGCCATGTTGGCTGTGTCCTGCCCCACATTTATTGGTCTATTTTGTGCCTGTAATAAATCTCACTTTACTTACGCTAACTGCTGTTTTAAACCTTCCAATTCATTTGTTAAAAGTTGATTGTCATGCTCTTAACTTTGAATGATTGCTGAGCCATAGGTTGTGGATTGCTGCTTTACTAACTCTGTTTGAGCCTGGTCTAACTCGTGCTTTAAAGCTTGATTATCTGCCTGTAGATGGCATATTTGTTCTGTTACACTGTCTTCGGGTAATGTCTGAAAAGCTTGTAAAACGTGTTTTAAAAGCTTGGTGATAACCTTAACCATGTAAAGATGTTCATCTTGTGCTTTTGCAAGATCCTGTCTATATCCCTGTGAAAGTGACTGCAGGGCATCATCTAATTGCTTAGTATCAGTAATAGTGTTATGTAACCTATTCCATTCTGTACAGTAAACTTCATACATATTAACTATATCAAAAATCAGTGATTGCTTGAACTACATCAGATAAAGGCATAACTGCAGAGGGTTGTGATACTTGTTTATCATCTGAAGAACTAGCAACATCAGAAGGAAATGTATCCTTTGTAACAACAGGATAAATCTTGTTAACTGTCTTACACATTAAACTTTTATGACAAAATAGACAGATTTGTGGAAATTTGCAGTCACATAAAAGACAATTACATAGATTCATGAAGCCTCCGTGTAAGAGTTATAACTCATACACGGAGGCTGCAGTTAAACAGAGTGATGTCAGCATGCTGTGCATGCTGAATCACACCTAAGGCTAACACGGTCCATGTAAGACAGTAGGGGGCGTGTCCGTAGGCCGAGCCCTGTAAGTGGACACGCCCCCAGAAGAGTAAAAGTGCCCAAAGTAAGCACCCACGACAGAGTCCATGGAAATGTGAATAAACACAACACAACACATTTCCCCACAGACTACAAAAATAAAATTTACAAATGAACATCACATAATTTTTTTAAATTGTAAAGATGTTTAACCGTGAGTGCGCTCGTTTGCGCGGGCTTGCCCGTAGCGCAGCTACAGTTAGCAGTCAGTGGGAAAGCATATAAGAATTAAATATGCAAAGTAAGTCAAGAAGCAATAGCGTAGCGGCAGAGATGTTGGCTGAAGAGCAGGCATTCATGGTTCGAGCCCCCACAACAACACTTTTTATTTTTAGCAAAATAAGCACAAAACAAGTCCCTGACAAATATGTACACATAAAATCACATTTTATGTAAAATGTAATGAAATAGCCCATTTATATTGAAGAAATGTGAGGTAACAAAACAATAAAAAATGCCAGATGTGCCCATAGCTGAGCTGCAGTTTAACAGGGTGAGTGCATCTGCCCGTAGGTGAGCAGTGGTTTAACTGGTGCAAAATGAGTGCCCGTAGCTGAGCAGTGGTTTAACACGCTAAAGCTATGTGCCCCTAACTGAGCTGAGCGTAATATGCGTGCTGATAGCCAAATGAGGCTTAAACCAGCGTACCCCGTTTGCGCTGAGCTGCGCACCGCGCAAACAAGCTAACCGACGGGCAATGTTGAGCAAGCCGTATCAAAACTGCCTTTACACAGACACACCCCTCAGCATGTCTAGACAGTCATAAAACATAAAAAGTAGTGACCAGGTTCGAACCCAGGATACTATACACCATAGTCAAGGTACCAAACCACTAAGCCATGACAGTAGTACCTATAAATGCAATAATAGCTAATATATAGGAATGAATACAAACTGGAGCATGACAATGCAGGTTTACTGAAGTTGATACAATTCCAAAATGGCCAATCACAGATATGTGCGGGAAAAACGGACTATATAAGCCCCATAGGCGGGAATACACAGCATAAACGATTGTAGAACTGAACTGCAGGCAGAATGACAGGAGTAGGAGAGGGTAGTTGCTTTCGAGCACAGAGATGGGGCATTGAGGAGTCCAGGTACATGGTCTGGCTCCTAGTTCACAATCATGAGGTCCAACTCATGCAGGGCCAGGTCCTCTGGGGAGCATACAGGGCTGAGGCGTGGGACCGGTTGGCTCATGATCTCACCAGTGCCACAGGGATTCCAAGGACTGGTGAGCAGGTCTGTCACCACCATGCGGACCTGAAGAGATGCAAGCAGGACCAACTGAACCTTTGGATCCAGGAGGCCCGGCAAATGCCCAACGCCCCACTACTGAGTAAGTTACATTTAATTATGTATGTAAGAAATTAAACTAGCTGATATTATGGAGATGTGTATTTCAATATTACTTCATTTATATTACAGCTGCAGGTGTCTGTTCTGTGAACCGCAGAGCCTATGGTGATAGACTGGTGCGGTTGCGCCACCAGGCAGGTCAGTAATCCACTACCAGTAACTGTAAAGAAATATAAAAGTATGACAGTCAGCAAAAGAGTGCAGTGTAGTCACTAAGGAATAAAATGTGCAAGTAACAGTGTGAAAGTGTCTGCAAGTATTGCTTGATTACAAAAGTGTGTTGCAGCCTGTAAGCCAAACAGAAAAATGAAAATGTCTGACATAAATTCTGAAATAAAAATGCCCCACCTGTAAGAAAATAGTACACAACCTGCAGCAGGCTGAAAAGTATAGCTGCAGAAGATGATGAAATCACATGTGTGAAATATATCCCTGTTGAAATACTGAAACATGACAGAAGTGAGACTGCTGGAAAGGATTGTAATAACTAAAGGTAAAACATGTCAATAAAGCCTAGAAGTAAGTACCATCCTGAATAGTAAAATGAAAACAAGTGAGAGAGTGTGAGAAAGTGTCATGAATCCAGCAATACAGTAGTAATAACCCCTGAATAAAGTATACTGCAGTCAAGACAGAATGAAATGCATGTGAGAATCAAAACCAAACAGCGAAATCTGTTCAAAGTGTTGCTGCATCTGGAATGTGTATCCCAAAATCTGGATATGTTGCTCTCAGTCTGCAATATGCAGAAAGTATGATTGTCTGATATACCAAACATCCACATTTGTCTACAGCTATATAAAGCAAATGTAGCAGGATGATGTAGCTGAACAAAGCTAGATATGAATGTGTATGAAGAACAATAAAATGTATATTGATGTTGCAGTAACAGTCCTATCACCAAGTTGAAATAGTTATCATATAGGAAACTGTAGTTAGAACAGTAGTGTGTATATATCTGTAGCTATTAGAAATGTACAGCATATGTATTGGTATTTGAAGGTGTTAATATTATTTTCTTCACCCTACCCTATAACCACATATAACCCATTCCATGTGAAAATGGTATGTGCAATCACAATTAACACCCCTGGACGTTTGTCCTGTTGAGTCATATATATTTGCATGTCTGTTGATGCATCTGCCCTGTTCATACATCCAAACTTGATGGCCTGTTGCCATCAATTAACCCTGCATGTTGTTGGACTGTGTATTGCTGTTCAAATTATGCATGTGTTATGCACGCTGTTCAATGGTGTGAATATCTGGGTGTTTGGTTAATGGGAATACTAATGCATGCTGTTACAACTAATTGTGAATGGTATTATATGTCACTAACCCAAACTGTCATGACATAATGCAAAACATAGGATGACAGGGAAGGCTGGTTCCAGTGGACCCACCTCTCCCACCTCAGCTGGCGAGTGCACCTGGCACTAGTGCCAAGTCTGGACCCTCCTCCGGTGGCCCTGTGCCACCTGCAGGTGGAAACGCTGCAGGGGATGGGGCTCACCCCCCCTCTGCAAGTGTGGCCGGAGGAGAACCACCACTCACCCTCCGTAGCATCCGGACTGTGGTGCGTAGGGAGATTCGAGAATCTGTTCTTGAGCCCCTACGCCAGCTTGAGGCATGGGTGGCACAACTTACGGGCATGCCTGTTGCCCGGCCTACACAGCCCCCAGCACAGCCCCATCCTGGGCAGTGAAGGAACAGTGGCAACTGCCTATGGGTGGGGATATCAGTTCCACTGTTGCCATCTGTGGGCTCATGGGCTCTGGATATCCAAACCTCCGTCCCTGTCAATTGTGTAACCCCCCCACACGTGTCATACACCGCCCCTGTATGCGTCTTGTTTGTCTTGTCTGTTTACCTACCCAACCTACCTCCCCAGCTGTACCGACTTCCTTCACCTGACATACCACTCTCACCTGAAAAAAAAAAAAAAAAAGAAAAGGCCACTCTGTACCCACAAAAAAATTACGCCCCATACATAGCTGCCCATTCCGCACACATGTCTGCTGGACATGGAATCTATCAATTACAATTGGCTGTACAACAAGTATTATTGTTGTCCTGGCACCTCTCTCAGGGGTGGAAGGTTTCAAATGTCACACCAAATTACATACATATGCACAGCTGTTGCTGATGAAGAAATGGGCAGCTATGGGCCTTACCTACATCCCTCCTGCAAATCCCAAGCTTGTTTCCCCTACTGTCTTACCCTCTTTGTGACCCCTTTTTCACCACTTTCCTGTCTTCCCATTTTCATTTCTTTCAAAGAAAATAGCGCGGGTGTGCACCAGAGTAAGCACTGTTAAGCGGTTGTAAGCGGGTGTGTGCACAGAGCTAAACGCCAGTGCACATGCGTGAGCTCCGCGCAAACCAGCGCTAACCCGGTTACAACTGCTTAAAAGTGCCTTAGTCACTTTGATTGTCAGGTCCTGTACTCAGTTCAAAAGCAAAATAAAATCCCACTGTCAGTCCCGAACCCAGGACCTTGGAAACACTAGTCTGTATGACCTACCACTAAGCCATGACTCTTATACAAGAACATTGTGCTAAAATAAATATAACATGTAATAGTAGGGATGAATGTAAAGGGAATATAGGATGTATAGTATCCAAAGCATGTCATGTAGAATTACTGTCAAAACTACTGGATTGCCATAATAGTAGTGTGTGAACAGAAACAGCCATGCTAGTTGTTAGCTTGTAGGTAATAATGTCAGTTAATGTACATATATAAATGTATGTATATGTACATATATATATATATATATATATATAAATATATATCTATATATAGTTATAGGTGTCATTGTGCATACACACTTACTACAGGGAACAGGAGAGAGGAATGGAGAAATGTGAATCTACAACACAGCCTGAATCATGACAGAGATACTAACCTTTACACTCACAGAACAGTGTCTACAGCATACCAGCATGGTCCCCGCCCTTACAATCTGAAAGGGTAACGCCTATCTCACATACCCTTTTATAGCACTGACCTGAAATCACAGTGAGAACTGCAATCAGTACACAACTGGCTGTATGCAATTAGCAAATGCTGGCTTACAATTGGTGCAGAGGCCATCACATGGACCTATGCAGATACCTACAAAAGCATCCAGTACTAACACTCCACACATGCAATACATTCATTGCACTGTCTGGAAGCAGACAGAGGGAGAGAGAAAACTGAGAGAGAGAGAACAAAAAAAAAAAAAAAAAAACCTACACACTGTGACTCTGTGACTCTAAGCTGTCAGCAGTGACAGTAGCAGCAGCAATCAGAAGCAGTGGTAACACAACCAGCTGAGACAAACACAGGTAATGCAAAGTAGCAGGTTAATAGTGTGCATACTGTGAACCCTCCAAATGTGTCATAGGTCTGTATCTATAGGTATGTCCATGTGATATGTTGTGTGTACGTAGTTCCACCAAAAGGGGATGACCATACATTACATGTCAATCAGTGTTAGGCCATGATCCTGGCAGCAGTTGTCTGTGCGTTGCCCTCAGCAATGGCTGTAGTGACTGCTTTGAAAGGTCAGCCAGGTTCAAAAGGCAGGATCAGCCCATCACAAAGGCACACTGGCTGGGAACAAGTGTCTGCAGGAACCCAATATCACTGCATATGCATCCCATACTGCATAATTCCATAGCGTAGCAGACCAGGCTGGTTATGCATATGATGTGGTAGTTCCCTGGGTCAGTCGAGGTGCCTTCTTAGTGGTGTGGGATCACTGTCGCTGCATGCCACTGTCCAGGTACATATCCTGTAGTACAGCCAAGATAAATTATCAGTGTTATATGCGGTTGTATGTCCTCTTGGAGTGCAGGTAGCACACATCCAGGGATACCATGAGGTCACAGTGATGCTGTGTGTTCTGCTCTGCTGAGGGCGGCCCTCACCTGGACATGTGAGATGATAGGGAGGTTACATACAGCTGTGATAACTATTTCAACTGGTGGGGGAGAAGGAGGGGGGATACGTGCACCGAACCTGTCTGCAAGACTGTTGCCAATATCCGTGTGTTTGGTGAATGTTAAGTAAGTGTGTATTAACACAGAGCATATCTGAGGCATTTGGTCCATATGTGTAACATAACTGAAGAAGCCCTTGTGGTCATCCATAGTGTTTGTGGCCATTTCCCTCCCAGAGTAGGCCGTGGCCGTTGTTATGATGGACCGTAGCATAGTACCAGTGCTGACCACAGATGCCTTCCCTTAATGTGAATGTGCTCTGCCCTGCAGTAGCCTCCTGCTATTGTTATACAATCTGCCTCTGTCTGGGGTCCACCGGACAGGATGCCTAACCTTTGTGCATAGGGTCTGGGTTAGAAATGTGTGTGCAAGTTCCATGCAATCTGTGGCATTGTCCGTGGTAAGCATTTGCAAAGGGGTCAGCAGTGTGGGTTGTGGCTTCCACTGGCCCAGTGTGCTGCATGGATACCATCTTAGTCCCAACAAGTGAATAACTGTCTAATCACATACATATCAAAGTAGTCTACTGTGCTGGTGGTGGTGGTGGGATATGTATATCCATGCCAAGTAACTTGTGTCCACATCACACTAGTGGATGACGTCCCACATACAGTACCTTGGGATGAACCCCCAGAGTGAGGTTGTGCATTGGACCTGTCAGTGTGTGCTGACCGATGGGGCATGCTACTATGTTGTGTGGAATGTGGCAGGTATTGTTGCACAGGTGTTGGCTGAGCACTGATATCTGGCCATGTACCTGTGTATCCACCACGACACACACACATGCAACATATGGGAGTAGTAGTATATCACTACACATGAGTATCATGTATAGTATGTGTGCCATATATTGCTGACATAGTCTGCTGATATCCTGTTTGTGTTCTCTTCCAGGGAGATGGTGTGTCAGCGTAATCCCGCCTACTCTGCAGCGGAAGATGAGGAGATCCACCAGAGCCTGGTGCGGGAGTATGACATCCTGTTTTCCCGCACCAGTCAGAATCAGCAGGAGAGGTCTGCACTGTGGCAAGACCTTGTCCATAGGGTAAATGATATTGGCACACATAATAGGACATATGAGCAGGTACGACATCACTGCAGTGATTTAATCCGAAGTGTCCATCAGCGTGCATCAGATATCCACAGGCAACAGGTTGCCACAGGAGGTGGGGTGGCCGCACATCCCCCCCTCACCAGACTGGAGGGGCTACTCCTAAGTGTTGTGGCTCCAGCCCCAGAACAGCAACAGCAGTACACCTGCATCATGATGGAGGCTGGATCCACACAGCAGCACGACATGGAGCATGCAGGTAATATGCCATATGTACACTTGACTGCTCTGTACACTGTTAGTTTATGCATGTGTAAGGTGTGTCCGTGGTATGTATCTGTCATCATAGTATGTAACTGTGCATGTGTGATACTGGCAATATCAGCAGCTGACGTGTGAAAGGCAACTGGTGTACTACTGCACTGTATCATATGCAATATCAATGGCACAGTTGTGCCCACTGACATTAATCTCATCATTTCTGCAGGTCCCTCCGGGGTTACAGCAAGGCAGGCCATCCATGCTGGTGAGTGTGTTTAACATAATCTATAATAGTCCTGATAATGCTAGTAACAGTAGTGTAACTCAGTAGTGCTCTGTGTGTATACTGCGGGGTGTGCATGTGTGCAGGTGTGCCTGTGCCCATGTGTGCATGTGTGCCTGTGTCCACGTGTGCATGTGTGCCTCTGTCCACGTGTGCATGTGTGAATGTGTGCATGTGTACATGTGACCACATGTGCATGTGTGCCTGTGTGCATGTGTCCATGTGTGCATGTGACCACGTGTGCATGTGTCCACGTGTGCATGTGTGCATGTGTCCATGTGTGCATGTGTCCATGTCTGCATGTGTGCATGTGTGCCTGTGTGCATGTGTGCATGTGTGCCTGTGTGCATGTGTCCATGTGTGCATGTCTGCATGTGTGCCTGTGTCCATGTGTGTCCATGTGTGCATGTGTGCCTGTGTCCATGTGTGCATGTGTGCAGAAGTGCATCACTGGTAACAATGTCTGGAGACTGTAAACTGTGTTTCCTGTCTTCCTCCCACAGGTTCTGGTGCAGCAGGGAACCTGAATCTTGTGCCACGGGTACTGGTAATGATGATATTTGTGTAATGGTACAGGAAGGTGTGTCAGGGTCCGCCATTGGTCAGCCAATTGACAGTACACAGCTGTCAACCCCATCATTGTGCACAGTCATCCTGCCAGTACATTCTTTGTCACCATTGTCCCTAGGTGATGGACAGGATACAGTGGGCATAGACCAGGGTAATGTGGTACCTGTGGCACATGCATCCCCACACAGCAGCCATGGGCAGGGTCCTCCGATGGTACCACACAGACAGTTGCCCATGGGTTCTCGTGGGAGCATCCGTGGGCGTACTGCCTCTGGCCAACGTGCCCAAAAAGGTCTATCAACCTCAGCTATGTTTTGGACTGTCATGCAGGCACAGTCGCGTATGGAAAGCTACACCAGACAGGGTCTGAGGGAGCTGAGAGCATGTCGCACAGCCATGACAGACAGTATGTGTGACATTGCGGATGCTATCCATAATTTCACCGATGTCATAGACAGACGTTGTGGGGACATATTACAGCAGTTCCACAACCAAATGTCCATGCGCCAGGGCAATGGTGGGCATTTGCGGCGTCGACGTGGCCATATGCCAGCAACTGGCAGTCGGCGCGGACGACAACAGGCTCGTGCATGCCCCCATAGTGCCAGCAGCAGCCCCAGCAATGCTGGGTCTGTGCTGTCATCGGAACGCCCCAGGAGACCACGTGCACGTGGCTCTGGACAGTCCCAACAGGGACCTGTGTCCAGTCAACACACTCCCGCTTCTGATGACAGTACCCAGTCTGGCTTAGTACTGGATACGGTCCGTGGGACCCCTGCCAGGCACAGGTACTGTGTCTGTGCCAACAGACACTGATCTGTATGACCTGCCAGGTGCAGTCTGTGGCTGTCCACAAACCCCTGTATATGGCAGCCATGAGGTGGAACTGTGTGCGTGCATACACACATGAGAAATGTTAACACCTAGGGTGACCACATACACGCACACACTGCACCAACACTGCCCCACCCTGTACTGCTGCCCCTCACCAACACACATACACACACATGTCAATTGGTGGTATCAGTGGCTGACTCAGGCATACCTAATTCACACCCTGTGCATATGATGACACTGTGCCACCTCCTGCAATCTCCAACATCATTGTGGGAACAGGTAAACACGTTGCTGATGCACAGGGTGACTACATAGAAGTGTATTAGTAGTATCATGTTGGTAACAGTACAGTGTGCTGCTATGACTGTGTGTATATCCCAGCATGCCTGCTGCAGTAACTGTATGAATGTCCTGAATTGTTATCTGCACCCATAGTACATCCCAAAGTGTAACAGCTGCACATAATTGCATGCCGGTGGTAAGGTTGTCAACAGATAGCCGCATACATGGGTAGCACAGGGGGGAAGCTAACGCAAGTAGTGATATGCAATGGTGGACATGTACAGTAATGGTGTCAAGTTGCCCACAATGACTATGCAATGTGGATGTTTGCTCATGTAGATATGTGTGCAGTACCAATGTAATCCAAATCACAAATAACTATGACATAATATCAGTTCTACCATGGGCATCTGCGCTGTGTATTCCTGCGTACATGTTGATAGTGCCTACATATTTGCATTGTTACTTACTGTTATTGTTACCCCTTCTTTGTTGTACAATGCACTACTTCCAGCCCTGCTTACTGTAGTTTTGTTTGCATGCATGTTCACTTGGGGTTCCCTGGAACACTGCTTACACCTGCAATGCAGAGTTACAGTGCTTCTGTAGACTCCTAGTGACATCTGCATAACGTATGATATGTATATCAACTTTACACATGACAAAACGTCACTGTCTGTCCTGTACGCATGTACGTTGCCTGTGACACATTGCACATGTCTTACCTGGCATTTACCCATGTGTGCAGTCATATATGCCAGTGCTATGAAATAGTAGCGTACACCCACACATACACACCTTCAGTATGTTGTTCCCCATTGGCCCTATGTGTTGGTACTCACCATGGCAATCACACTACTAGGGTAGCATGTGCAAAGGTAACCTGTGAATCACCTCTATGGTCCAGTTGTGGTTTATGTGAGTCATGTGGCAATGTCACAGCTGCCACATGTATGCAGTCAGCCATCACCCTTGGCCAGGAACGTACAACACATGTGGGATGCCACCACACAGCCAATCTGGGGACTGAGCTCTCTGAACCCAGTAATGCCATACCCTGTCAGGTGGCATGTCATATATACTACATCTTGGACAAACTTCAACCCCAATCCCTGCTGCTACTATTGATAAAACCCCTGCAGATGTTTCTGATAGTTTTGACCAATTCTTTACTGAGACATTTCAAGCCCTAGCTAGCCATCTGCCTCCTAGCTCCCCTGGTCCTGAAAGTAGCACTCCTAGAAACCTACTTGCGTTCAGCTGCCAACCAGTCGCCACTTCACTTCTCCGTACCTTGATTAAAAAAGTAAAACCCACTACACTTTCTGCTGATCAACTCCCTGCCGAGTACCTACAAAAATCAGCTGATGCTATTGCTTACCCCGTCTCAAAACTAATCAAACGAACCATGATAGAATCTAAATGTCCCACCAGCTGGAAAATATCCTATGTAATCCCACTTCACAAAGGAGGCAGCTCTACTGAATTCTCCAATTATAGGCCAATAGCTATACTCTCTCCACTTGCAAAGATTATGGAAACTTTATTCATAGACAATTCATGCACCACCTAATCCAAAATCGCCTTATGGCAGACACTCAGCATGGCTTCCATCCTCATCACAGCACTACTTCAGGCCTCCTAGCCTTTACTAACACCATAAACCATACTTGCAACACTAATTATATATCCTCAGCCCTCTTTTTGGATCTTTCCAAGGCATACAATATGGTTGATCACCAACTTGTAATCCACACCCTGCAAACACTCTGTCTAGATACTGGAGCCTTCCAATGGTTTCAATCCTACCTGCATGGTCGACAGCAGGCTGGCCTCTGGCAGAACAAACTCTCTAACCTTCTACCTAACACCCTCAGAGTACCACAAGGCTCTATACTAGGGCCCTTGCTGTTCTCCATCTTCATTAACGACCTTTATACTGTCATCCCAAAAGTCAGCTGTATCCAATATGCTGATGACTCTACTCTGATCTGCTCAGCCACATCTCCAGTAGAGTTATGGTCAGCTACCCAGACCACCTTTAATACAATAGAAAACTGGCTTTCTGAACATCGTCTGATCCTAAATCCCAAATAAACTAAACTGCTGTTATTTCACCAACACATAGGTCTACCGCTTTCACCTTTACCATAACATCAGCTGATGGCACAATAATCTCCCTTGACCCATCTACTAAACTATTAGGTGTCATCATAGACAATAATCTCAAATGTGACCTACATGTTAACCAAATTATCAAAGCCATCAATAAAAAACTAGGGTCACTTTACAGAATAAAAGCCTTCCTAACCCCTCCAGCTAAAAGTGCCATAGCTCGCTCACACCTTCTTTCAACCCTTCTGTATGCATCCCTCTACTCGAATATGAACAAGACTGTCCTTAACAAACACTCAATTTGCTACAACCACATTGCCAGGTTTGCCATTGGGCTGCCTTTTAGGACACATCATTGCATCAATCTAAATCAGCTTGGTTGGCTTGAACTACCCAGCCTAATACAGTATAACCAACTGATTATGGCCTATAAAATCCTCTATAATCCGGACAATACTCCTGCACTTCAAATATTATCACCCCTGATAACAATCCTAGACTGCTTCGATCCTCTAACAAGCTACTAATTCAGACTAGCAAATTTAATAACACAGCCGGTGATTCTCTCTTTGCAAACTCTGTAAGTAGATCCTGGATCTCACTTCCAGCTGATATTACCTTACTTTCCACCTTAGGTCAATTTAACACTAGACTCAAACAACATTTGTCACTTAACTGGCTATGTCAATGTATCAAGCCTGGCTAACTTGAATGTGTAAAATCTGTTAACCAGTTTACTGTGTAATTTAATTTAATCCTGACTTGTGCTCAGGACTAACTTTAACCTGTGGAACATGTTTAACTTGCTTACTTATGTAATCTCTGTAAATAATCTGTTTGTAATATGTAATGCTGGTATTATGTAATGCTGCATCTGCTTACCCTTGTAGCTTTTCTCCCCGGGCCTCCGCTGGAAATGGACATGCATCCAGTCAGACTATCCCGGTCAACAAATGTAGGATAAATAAATAAATAAATAAAATATATTACAGTGACTACAATACAAATCAGACATTTACACGCACTGACAGCATGCTGAACACACTGGGGCATACGTGGAGACTCAGAATAGCATCCTGCCTGAGCATCACACACCTCCACAGCTGGCACACAGGCATATGTTCCGTCGGAACAGAGCACATGCCACACATGGCACACACATCCCCTGTGCCACACACTCACAGTCTGTAGGGCTACACAACACACCTGCTACAGACGTGTCAGGTACCTGTCTTGGGTGCTGCACTGGGGTCCCGCTCAACAGGCTGTATCTGGTGAAGGTCACAGTGATATGTCTCAGGGGCACTATGGTCCACCACAGAACACATGCATACAGGTCAGTCAGAGGCATGGACACATATGACTCACTCATTGACCATGCCAGTATGGCTGACCTGAGACATACCTCCCTGGACTACATGATAGGGAACATAGAATGGATCTCTCAGCATGTGGCACAGGCCAGTATGAGCCTGATCTTGGTTGCCAACATACCTTCACCAGGTATGCTACCACTATATGTGGGAAGGGTGTTGTATGTCTACATTATGCTCAGTCTCCAATGTCATTCATAGGGTATCCGCTGGCTGTCAATGTGTGCTTACATGCTAGGGAAGCCACAATGATGTGCAAGGGTCATCTTGCACGTGACACCTATGGCCCGATGTATAATGGCAAAGCTCCTTGGTACACACATACTGCCTTATGCTGCAGGACACGGTTTACATAGCCACCTCCGTGGGTATCACACAGGTTAGGACACTAACAGTGCTGCTACACAACAACAGCAGTGTACACCGGAAGATGCATGCACCGGACACTGTCCTCAGCACGGTGAACTGCAATGTCTGTGCAGTACCAGATTCCTGATTCATGGCTCACAGGTGTTACCCATCACTGACAGGTTATGCCCCATACCATGCCTGTCGTCCCCTACACATGTAACACACACGGACAGGGGGTGGTATCCCAAGGTACAACAGATACACACACCTCCAGGTTGTTGGCACAGCACAAAGCATCAGGGCCTAATCATGTGCAGCTAACAGTGTGTCGGACTACCATCTGGTTCATAGCCTGGCACACACAACCCTCCCATACACAGGAAGACCACCTATCCTCCATAACAACACTGGCAATATGACAGTCTCAAGAACTGTGTTTATATGGCTGGACTGCATCCAGCCAAACATTGTGCATAAGCATTACTGTAGCTACACCACACTAGTTGAAGGGTTCACAGCATGTGGTCACTGAATTGCAGTGGAATGACATGTTACCACTACCACAACAGGTGGGAACATGCAGCACCTGTACATCGACTACATGTACACTATATGGCCCAGACCAGATGTGTATCCCCTGCTGTAGGTATTTTGCCATATACCCCCACACTGTATAGACACATACCGTGTGCGGACCCTGCACAGTAAGACACAGTCATATTGGTATACATTGCAAATACCATTTATCCACTCGAGGCATGTGTCAGACATGGTAACTACTGCAGGTCACAGGTATTTATGTGTATGTGTCACACACATACATCATGTGTGCAATGCCATTGCTGGTTTAGGCAATGGCATGCATTGTTATGTACAAAGACCCACACAAGGTCATACTGTGTGACACAACCACACGTGGCAGTTGTGGGTTACCAAAACATACCTATCTGTACTCTGACAATGGTAATAGACACAGTAGCAGAGTGCACTATTGGCATTACTAGCCAACTAGCCATGTTTGGCTGTGCTGATAGTGTGGTGACATCCCCTGTGTTTACTGGGGGAATATGCAGCATCTGATGTATTGTAGTATTTGCCAAAAGGATCTGTTCTCTCACACTTGCATTTACACACACTACTACCCCCCCCACACACACACACACACATGCACACTTGCAGGATTCATTCCCCTACCTAACTAAGTCACGACACGTGAGAGAGATCCATTAGCAAAGCGCACCATTCAGATTACTAGATAGTTTCTCTTCTCTGGCTGTACTTATAGGGTGCTGACAACATCAGTATTTTGAAAGGGTAATGTGCATCAGGTAGTGTGATCTCCTGATTGCCAAAACTAACATGTTTTTCATACGGAAATGCACACACACACTTGCAGGTTTCAAACCCCTACCTAAATATGTTATGGCACTTGAGAGTGATGCTGTAGCAGGTTGCGCTATTCTGAGTACTGGCAGATGTCTCTTCTCAAGCTGTATGTATAGGGTGCTGTCATCATCACTGTTTGGAAAGGGTAATGTGCATCATGTAGTGTGATCCCCTGATTTCAAAAAAGCACATGTTTTTCATACAGAATTGCACACACACAGAGTCCCCACATCCAAACACACACAAATGCTATTTACAGGTTTCAAACTCCTACCCAACTATATTATGACACTCGGGAGAGACGCATTAGCAGAGTGCGCTATTCGCATTACTGGGAGGTTTCTCTTCTCCTGCTGTACTTATAGGGTGCTGACATCATCTGTGTTTAGAAAGGGGAATGTGCATCCTGTAGTGTGTTCTCCCAGTTGCCAAAAGGGACATTTCCCTCACACAAAATTGCGCACGCACTAACCCCCCTCATCCAAACACACACATTTGCCATCTGCAGGATTCAAACCACTACCTAACTATGTTATGACACTCGAGTCGGACACATTAGCGGAGTGCGCTATTCACATTACTGGGAGGCTTCTCTTCTCCTGCTGTACTTATAGGGTGCTGACATCATCTGTGTTTAGAAAGGGGAATGTGCATCCTGTAGTGTGTTCTCCCAGTTGCCAAAAGGGACATTTCCCTCACACAAAATTGCACACACACTAGCCCCCCTCTTCCAAACACACACACTTGCCATTTGCAGGATTCAAACCACTACCTAACTATGTTATGATACTTGAGACGGACGCATTAGCAGAGCGCACTATTTGCATTATTGGGAGGTTTCCCTTCTCCTGCTGTACTTATAGGGTGCTGACATCATCCGTGCTTAGATAGGGGAATGTGCATCCTGTAGTGTATTCTCCTAGTTGGCAAAAGGGATACTTCTTTCAAACAGTCTTGAACACACACTAACCCCCTCCACACACACTGAGCACGTACAGGATTCAAACCCCTACCTAACTAGGTTATGACACTTGAAACAGACGCATTAGCAGAGCGCACTATTCGCATTACTGGGAGGATTCCCTTCTCCTGCTGCACTTATAGGGTGCTGACATCATCAGTGTTTAGAAAGGGGAATGTGCATCCTGTAGTGTATTCTCCTAATTGGCAAAAGGGATACTTCTTTCAAACAGTCTTGAACACACACTAACCCCCTCCACACACACTGAGCATGTACAGGATTCAAACCCCTACCTAACTATGTCATGACACTTGAGACGGACGCATTAGCGGAGCGCGCTATTCGCATTACTGGGAGGATTCCCTTCTCCTGCTGCACTTATAGGGTGCTGACATCATCAGTGTTTAGAAAGGGGAATGTGCATCCTGTAGTGTATTCTCTTAGTTGGCAAAAGGGATACTTCTTTCAAACAGTCTTGAACACACACTAACCCCCTCCACACACACTGAGCATGTACAGGATTCAAACCCCTACCTAGCTATGTTATGACACTCGAGACGGGCACATTAGCAGAGCACACTATCCGAATTACTGGGCATCTGTTCTGCACCTGTAGTATTTATAGGGTGCTGACATCTTTATTTCTACAGATGTATGTACATGTAGTATTACCTGTCAGGTGGGGGATAGCATATATATGCATTTGCAGCCACCTACGTCAGGGTCAGATATGCACATCGCACTGGCAGGTTATGTTCTATATCATGCTTTGGGACCACAGGACCTGTAACACACAACACAACCAGTCCAGAACACCACACCCACATCCAGGGCACACACTTAGCTTCCCTGGGAACAGTGCCAGGATATGCAGGTGTTCACATACACTATTCCAGTTGTTAACATCAGGTACAGGCATATTGTGTGTGAGAACTACTCAGGCCTCTACCACTTTACCCTAGAGCCACTACAATTTGTGGGTCCATGTGCTATGGCAGAACCACACACCTCAGCCACATGGGGGAATACATATTGCACCTGTCCATCTGCAACGTGGGTACTCACTGTTCCACACCAGAGGTAGACCACCATTGTTGATATCTGACCATGCCCACCTTTCCCTGGACATCCATATCCCATCTCCACCCCAGGCAAGGTTGTCACTGTACACAAACTGTATTTAGCACAAGCAGACTCTACACTTGTGTAGACTGGGGTGGAAGACTTCAGAGGACCCATGCTGGGGGACTATACTGGCCACTCAGCATAATCCTTGACAATTGCATTCTATGAGCATGTGTATGGTTTGCATTGGTCATGCTATCCCACATATACCCATGACTGCTCCACAACAAGACACCTGTCAGCTGTACACCAGCCATATATGCGCCGTACAACAGACAGAGTGACATAATACATTGCAGAGCTGTAGCCCACAGAGGGAGGACATCTGTGAACAGTTCCGGCATGGCACTTCATTCACACATACTCATTACAACACAGTGTTGACAGTGGAATTGTCCAGAGAATGCAGATAGGGCTCCCCTCAGTCTGTTATTGATGGACAACTACTGTCAGAGATCCTCAGCAACCCTCTCACAGCACACACCAACAACATGGCTGTGGCTTAGCACATTCAATCCCTGGGACCTCCACGGTGCCCCTGCTTGACAGAGACATAGCTCACTAGCCTCACATGTTGCATTCTGTGACCTACTTTACAGTGGCACAGTAGCCTACTGTCCTCGGGATGCAGATGCCAAGCACACCCTGGCTAAGCTGTCATTCCCTAGGGCAACAAGCCTAGTATTGACCTCTACACCCATATGTTCAATTGTCGGATGCACAATATTTGTTGTGCTGTTCTACTGTTTGCAGGTCTTTATTGCCATAGCATTCCCTGTTCCTATGACCAACTTGTGTATCTGTGGAAGATGTTTGCATATGACGGCGATCCACTATATCACTTATGTCTCTGTAGTCATTTACTGTGTGCACTGGGCAGATTGCTGTGTTGTGGTTGGTTCCTGGACTGACACGTACAAATACCAGATATGTGTGGCCAACTGCTAAACGGAGATATGGTCTAAGTGTGTGAGCATGCCCAGTTCAGTCTTTCCATGGCACGTTGTCTGACATATGCCTCATTTATCAAAGTGTGCGAGCATGCCCAGTGTGAGATTTCCATATGTTGCACTCTGAAGTCCACCACATATTTGTGTGTGTGTGAACTTCAACAATATCTCACATTTATGGTTGTGTGTTGGGTGTCATGTTGTGTACTAACTGGCCAACTGCTTCATGTCTGCCACAACAGGGATTATACTGTGCCTGCAGGGATTGCATGGGATACTTTGCAGACAGTTCTCAACATACTTTCATAATGACCTAACACTGTAGTACCGTATAGTGTACTGGTTCTGTACTTTCACTGTGGTGGACAGTATCCTGGGCTTTAGTCCTATGACTGCTTGACATCTTCATAGTGAGCACAACAGACTGTGTAGGGGCCAGTTGTGCACATATGACCATGTTGCAATATGTTCAGATATGGACTACCTACACCAGGCTCGTCCAACATTGCTAGTGTATTCCACAACATGGGTTGACATTGGCAAACACTAGCAATGTTCCCTAGGCCATTTCTGATGCTAGTCACAGGGTGTGTTTGTCCTTCGACACACATTGTAATTGGAGTTTGCCATGACATATGTCATGGTTAGTATACTGTGCCTCCGTCTACCTCTGACATAACAGTGATACCCAGGGTTAGCCTACCATCTCCCATCCACTCATCAGGATTCCTCTTGAGGGGTGTCGATATGTGACTCTCTGGCTGACCTGTACCAGGAGTTTACTGAAGAGTGGGGGTGCCTTCTGTGTTATGGATCATTCTGTACAGCTTGATCTATGTATGTCAGTGCTGGGGTTCAGGTCTCTCATGTGCATAGCTCACTGCCATTCAGATTGTACAAGGTGCAACATGTTCATTCATTCCAGGTTGGACATGGCTTCATACATCAGGCACAGCTTTCCTGTAGCTGGGAAGTATGGCGGTGTGTGGGGCTGCAGTTTGTTTACTCAGGCAACACATGGCATCTGTTCATGCTCTTTGCTACTCCTGGTGGGGTACTGTTGTGGACTTTACAGTTGATGGAGGTATCTGCTGCGGTATATCCCACAGGGGCTATTGTAGTCACTTGTGATGCTGATGGAGGATGACTGTAGAGCCACAGTGAGTTCCCCTTATCTACATCTGCCAACCTTCATGTTTGAGTGGGTATATAGTATATGTTTCTCACGCAACACTACAGCCACATGTTTGTCCAGTGCAGGATATCTATCACCTTTTGTACCCAGGTCTCACATTACATGTTAGGTACCTCATGGGTTAACACCTGTGTGGTAATTTGTGGGCACTTACTGTATATCCACAGTGGTTGTCTATACACAGTTCTGCAATTAGCTTGCTGACATGGCTATGGCTACAGTTGTCTGTTTGTAGGTGGCCCTTTTGTGGGTTGCTTGTGTCAGCTGGGGGTTGGATATGGTGGGCTGTTTGTACTCCTCTGCATACATGTTCAGTCACAGTCCTTCCATGTTGGCCTATACCTATGGGACATATATACAGAACGGGGGGGGGGGGCCAAGACCAGGCCTTGTGGGATGCCACTCATATCTGCTTTGTAGTCCGACATGGATGCGGCATGTCTGACCATGTCAGTTCTGTCCTTGGTCTGGTTTGCAACCCCTCTACTGACATAGGAGTATATATTTAAGCTGGTGAACATATCCATACTGAACTCGTACGGTATTGTCTAGAAGCATGTGCATGGTCCAGCTACACTGTGTGGACCACATTGCCCTCATCAATGACCTTAATGACTGCTTCAAATGGGTCAGACATGTTTAGGGGCAGGTTCTGCAGTTACGACAGCCACACTGTGTAGGGTCCAGTATCAGTAGATCCACAGTAGCCTTCTGTCTGCGGTACATACTGATCCTTTCCATAGCTGTGCAGAACAAGCTTGTCAGGATCCTGGGGTGGTAGTTTGGAGTATCCATTCAGGCAACACCTTTGTTGTGATGGACCACTGTTGTTGTACACTGCTCTTTGGGTACATATCCTGTGGTAAGGCTGACATTGGGCAGTAGTGTGATTTGGCATTCCATTATTCTTGGAGTCCATGTTGGCCTTAGCACAGGACACCATCACATACCTTTGCTGCTGTGTGTTCTGCTTTGCAGATGATGACTGTTACCTCAGCATCTGCAATGTCAGGGGACCATCAGTCTGCTGGGATAGGTATTTTGCACTCTGGGGGGGGGGGTGTTTGCACTGCACCTGACAGGTTGTATGTTAGCAATATGTGTGTGTGTTTGGTATGTTGTTTGTAATATCTGTGTGATTCGGAGCATATCTGTGGATGCTCAACATGGTTCCTACCATCAGTTGGGTAAGCCTTGTGATTATCCTTAGTGTCCTGTACATTTTGTATCTTCATAGGTTCATGGGTTCATACTAGGCTATACACCCTAGGCCATTAGTAAGCCTAGCCAGAGTGTGTGTGTCTTTTGCCACCCCTTGCTATGTTCTATTATGGCCATTTATGAAGTTCTTCACTGTGCCTCTGTCTGGTCATGACACAGTGAGGACGCCCAGTATACATGTACTGTCATCCATCCACTTGGCAATATTCCTGTTGAGGGCTGTCACTGAGGAGCTCTGCCTACCATGGATTGGGATCCTGTTTCTGGGTGTGGGGAGCCTCTGGGTTATGTATCTGTCCCTCCAGCACATCTTATTTCATTATGTGTTGAGGCTGACATCTGTGACTCTCACAGCTCCAATGGCTTTGATTTCCTGTGGTGGAGCATGTCCATTATTCCTGTGTTGGACATGGCCTTGTGCAACAGACATACAATGCCTCTGTGTAGGCAGTCTGTGACTGCAGTCAGCTGGGGTGTCTACAGCCAGGCAGCATATGACATATATTTCACACCCTTTATCCTGTTGGTGGGGTAACTATGAGGTCTTCCAAACCGCTGCAGGTGTCACGTACGGTACATCCCATATGAGTCATTGTACTAGATTATGGGTCTGATAAGGGAACAGTACAGCGGCACAGTGACCTCTGTTGATGTTGATGTGAATCCTTTCATGATACGGTGTCCAATATCGACAATCTTCATAGCCACATTGGCATTGTGAGTGTCACATGACAGATTAATGTCGACCTGTGTCCCTAGGTCCCTGATTACTCCTTGCATACATAATGGTTTGACACCTATGTGGTAATTTGTGTGTACCTTGTCTGGTATTTGGTGGGACATTCATACTGTCCAGTGTCTTCAGGATATCTGGGAGGAGTTCTTGTGTGTGAGAGTGTGGTCTGTCGCATGCTACAGACGGTACAGCAGTTTTGACCACAGTTATGTGCACATGGGTGGTCTCCGCTGCTTTGTGCATTGTCAGTTACCTGGCCATATGGGTGTCTGTGCTGCATATGGATACTCCCCCTCCTTTGATGTTTTGGTGCAGGTGTTGGGGCCATAACACATGATATGTGGTATAACCTAGTAGTGCTGGTGTGCTATCACTAGGCTTGCAGCAGGCTTCTGTCACTGCACAGACATCAATGTTCTCCATAATGGGAAGTGCCTCAGGGGCATGTATATTGCAGTTTACACATCTGGCATTGGTCAGCATTACCCTTATGTTTCCTACCACTTATGTTTTCTAGGGTGGTGGGTAGTCTTTTTGGCCTTGCCTACATATGGCTCTATGGAGGCGGAAAAGGCCTTATCCAGTATCCAGATGCACACGGGTAACAGGTGCAAGCCATCCCTGGAACAGCAGTATGGCTTGTCATGCTTGACATCTCAAGCAGACAGACATTAGACCCTCTTGGACTGACAGCTGTAACTGTGCCAGCTGTTAAACATGAGCATTCTGTGTTTGTACTGTGGCATCATTCTTGGTGAGGGTTGGATGCTGCACACAGCCAGTGTCATACCGGCCTGAGAGGGACCATCCATGTCTCTTTTCATGTTGACCAGGGAGGTACATCTCAGGTAATTCACACCAGCATGGACATTGAGTGCATCATATTTCTGCTTGCTTTGGGGTGACCTGCGTACTTGTGTTATGTGGCATTTTGTGGCAGCCTACAGGCAGCTTACTCTACCCTTTTCCTTGTTCAGTCTGGTGAGTGGGACAGCAGTGTGTCTGCTTATACAGACACCTATTACGACTGTATCAGGCATGTTGTTTCTTCTTCTGGCCTGTGACTGTTTGGCACACCAGCTTTGCGTACTATTCGTTGCATGTGCTATGTTTGAAGGTTGTGGTTGCTTGTGATCTGCTTTGGAGGCTTCTCTTGGTGTGGTGTGTTTGTAATTAAGGCCTCCGGGAATATTTGTCTGTGTTTATGTGTTTGGTTTACAGTTGTGGTAGGTCTATGCGGGACTGGGTTTGTGGTGTATGTGGTTACCTTCTCCTCCTGACTAGTTTTGACAGTACTGAGTTGGTGGAGCTCAACCTCTGGTTTGGATACATGGATGCATCTATCACATATATTTGTATTTATTGGGGGGTGTTGTGGTTGTCTGTGAACTTGGGACTGGTGTCACATTGCCTCTGGATTCACAGATTCTACTTGTTGTGGCTGGACTTAGTGGATTGTATGTGTGGACATATGTTATTGCCATACTACTGGTCAGTGATTACTTCCCTTTTTATGTTTGCTCTATCATGTGGTAGCTTCCTCATTCTCTTGCATGGTTTGGTAATGGCTGGAGTCCAGCATGCCAGATGCCTGCGTGTATGGCATTGTGTGTTGTTGTTATTTGTGACTGCATACTCCAGGCATTCCTGGCTGTGTTCATGGAATGCCTGTATAACATGTTCTGTGGTGTGTCCCATATTCTGCACTTGCACAGGGCCTTTTGTGGATTCAACATCGGTTTTGAGGGCTGCAACCTATGCTTTACACATGTTTTTCACCATGGTATTCTGGCCAGGGACTGGGGTCAGGATGTGTATATCCAGTGTGATTACTCTATGGTCTGGTCTTACCAGTGAGGGGTACACTTCTCATCTTGCCATCCAGTACACATGTTGCTGATTATCACATCCAGTATGCTTGCCCCTCTTGTGGGAGTGGTACATTGTTCCTGGGCATTTTGGTTTATGGATTCTGGGAAATTTTCTCCTACTGTGTTGGTGCTAGTATAATGCTCCCAGTGTATGTCTGGGTATTTTCAGTCAAGCAATATAATGTGGTTTGGGGGGCTTGATATATTCATGTATTCCAACATAGGCCAGGTGCAGTTCCTGGTATTAGGACAGTAGTCTGCAGCAGGCTATATACTGGGAGGCGGTTTTAGCCATTGGTATTTGACCATGGCTAATCTATGCTGCTTCTTGTTGTGGTACCAACATGGGGGTGTGATTATCCTTGCCATTTCTTGCTAGTCACCCTCCTTTTGTAGCTTGTTCCATGTTTTGTGGCTGTACAGCACAGTATGAGGTGTGACCTGGTAGTGTTAGGGTGCTGATGTGAACCTTGACCCAGTTCTCTATTACAGGACTGGTATCTACATTCTCCATACTGTGTGCGTTTACACTGCACACATCTTGCTGTTTAGAAATCTGTCATTGGGTAGCATTACATCTAGGTTCCTATCCCTTTTAGAACCTATGAAAGTGGGTTTGTGTTTTGAGACTTACCTATTCAGGGCATGCTGTGGATACTGACAGTCTTTGCCAGTATCCATGGGGCATGGCATGATAGGTGCACGCCACCCCTAGCAGGTGGTGCATCATGTCATGCTCCGCATGTCTTCCCAGCCTGAAACACATTGGCTCCCCTTTGACTAACTGCATTACTTCAGCCAGTTATTGCACTTGATCATCCCATCGTCATTTTGTGGCTTCATGCTTGGTGAGGGTGGATGTTAGTCAGGGTGCTCATGTGTGCATATAATACATGGTGTTACATTACTTAACACATGGCATTCATGCCTCAGGTGGTGCTGCAAGGCTGCCTCTGTCGGATGCGCATATTACACTTCCCTGTACATGTTTGTGAGCAGGTAATGTCATTTTAGGCATCCATGTTATTATTTGAGTGAGTCAGAGGGGGTATCATTCCCAGGGTTCCTACTGAGCCAGTGTATGTGCTATGCATTGCCTCTTTGCCAAGGCCAGGGGCATACTGGGCATGCCTCCTTCTGCCTACTGGGGCAGGCTCAGGTTGTTCCTCCTCCGAGTCACGCTCTGCCTGTGATGGCCTTGGCAATGGTGGGGGCTGTTTGGCCAGGCCCTATGCTGGTCCTGCTGCAGCTGTTTTCGCAAGATCATATTATGTAGTATAGCACATACCATGACAATTTGGGTACATGTAGTTGGTGTGTACTGCAAGGCTCCACCAGATGTGTCCAGACACCGGAACCGTGACTTGAGCAGCCCAAACACACGCTCTATTACATTATGTGTTTGTGCATGTGCCTCATTATGGCGTTCCTGTTCAGGTGTGTGTGCGTTTCTGATGGGTGTCATCAGCCATGGCTCCAGTGCATAACCTGCATCCCCCACTAGGTGTCTGTGTGGGATGTCCCCATTGGCAAATGTTTGGTACAGCTGCGTCAAATGCCAGATGTGGGAATCGTGGTAATTCCCAGGGCAGCCAGCGCACACATTCATTATTATGCCCTGGGCATCACACACAACCTGGCAGTTGATGGAGGGGAAGCCCTTGCGGTTAATGTAGGCCCTACCCCACTCACCAGCTGGTGCTTTGATGCATATGTGCGTGCAGTCTATTGCACCCACTACCTCAGGGTATTCCGCTATTTGCTGGAAGAGACGCATATTGCTGGCCAATACCTCACGGGCATTGGGGAAATATACATGATCACCGACATGTGCTGACATGGCATCCAGGAACTGGTGCAGGAACTGGTGCAGTACTCTGGAGGCTGATGCCTATGATATCCCCATCATATCGCCAGTTGGTCTCTGGAAGGTACCTGTTGCTAGTATTCTTAGGCCAACACATACCTTGCTTTCCACTGGGATGGGTTCCCCTCTGTTGGTTCTGTGTGTGAGGCATGGCCTGCACAGCTCAACAATTTGCTGCAGGAGCTCACTGTCCACTCTATAGCGCTCTACTATCTCCAGCTCATGTAACCCGTGGTAGGTGACCCTGGGCCTGTACACTTTTTTCCGTCTCCTCACTGTGGGTTGTCTGGCACCATCTGCATTGTCACCACCCTCAGCAAGTCGCCTATGTCTCATTATGACAGCTATGGCAGCCCCTAACATTTCTGCTCTGAGTTAAGCTTTTTCAGTTTTCACTTCTATTATCTTACTCCTGTCTTGCAGTGTCTCTTAAGAGAAACATCCTGCACTACTGTTTGCAGAGTTTTAAGTGCTGGGCTGGGCTACTATTCTGCCTGTGTAATTGCCTGCTTCTAATTGTTTTCACCTGCTAGCTTCAGCAGTTATCCCTGCTAGCTTCCTATTAATTCTGTTGCTTCCTTTTTCCTCTCTGTTTCCTCATGGGGGAGCAACGTGCATACCATCAGAAACACGCTCACAGTGGCTTACATGCACGCACACGTGCTTACACGGTTCAGAATCTACTTATTCGGGTTAAAACGCGTGCACACCCGCGCAAACACTGTTACACGTCTGCCAACAGCTTCCAACATACTCAGCCTGCCCTACACGTGTGCATACCAGCGCAAACAGTGTTAAACATCTCCCAACACGCTCCCACATGCTCAGTCTGCCTTACACGCACGCACACTGCCCTACTCGCGCTTCATGGCATGCACACGTGCGCATGCACTCCCAGCAAGAAACTTTGGTGTAAGTAACAGTGTACACCTTCCATTTCTTGACTTTCCATGACTTATCTAGTGGCACACCTCTTTCCATGATCTGTGTCTGTCATCTGTCATGTTACACTGACCTCCAATGAACTGCATTTCTTTCCACCATTCCCCCGTGATGTCACCTATCTCCTACTCTATTCCTCCCCCTAATGTATCTCTTACACTACTCAGACTGTGCTCATTTGCTATGTGACTGTGAGATTCAGTATCCTAACCCTCATTTACATGAGATTGCCTACTAATGCTTAGTTACATATCTTAGACTCAGCTTCCCCCCTTAGCAACCACTACACGGTGGCCATGTTGTTTTTGGTCTGCTGGTCCCTGCATTGTCATTCCATGTATTGCATGAAACCCACATTTGTGGGTTTATAACCTTCTTTTTTTTTTATTTTATACAGCGCAGCCCGTTTGCGCGGGTCTGCGCTGGGTTTAAACATCGCCAGAAAAACAATTATATTTTTAATATTTTGGCATCGGGTTATATTGCCAATGGCCACATATTTGGCCATTGGCATGCTGCCTGAGTCATATGCACCCTTTTTTGGAGCTGACATGGCTCCGTTGTGGAATTTGCAGAAACGTACTCAGTTGTCAACTGAGTACATTTCCGCAGCTAATATGTCTCTTACACGGACTGGTTTATGCTTCGTGGATCGCTAATATACCTCATTTGCATACCTTTCGACTGCAAGTGAGGTATTTAGCATGTCCACGCCCAGTCCATGTAAGAGACGTTTTAGCTGGTCTCTTACATGGAGTTTAGGGCTGTTCCTGGATCGCGAGGCTTGCATGGAGTGTTGCACGTCTCTTACACTCCGTGCAAGCCTTCGTGAATCCTGCCCAATCTGTTTGCATAACTTTTGCTATAGCAATGTACTGTGAATAAATATTTATCCATTTACAGAGATAACTTTTGTCTAACTTTTGTGCAGTAAAAATGCCTGACTTACATTTTATGTCTGACATAGAAGATTCAAACCATGATTGCAAATATAACCAGACCTTATCAGGTGTATCATTTACATTAATTTGCACAGTTTATGGGCCTTTCAAGCTAATGTCATGTATGGCATCCATGTTATAACTGTAAAGAAGTTACCATATTTTTGCAGAAGTCAAACAGGTGTACAGGCTGAAGTCAATCTGGAAAAAGATGGTGTTTCTCCACGGGTGAATTCTAGGTGGTTTGTGGCAGGATAGCTTTTACGGCATTACTCTGTATCCACCAAAAATATACTGGAACTGTTGATCTGTTGAAACACTGGAACTGTGAATCTGTTGAACTCACGAAAAATTTAAGGCCTTTATGAAAAATTAACTGTTGGTAATGTATTAAAAAAAAGGTTGTGGCCAGTGGGCTAGGTTCCTGGCCAGTGAGCTAAGCTTGCCACTGTAAAATATTATTAGCAGTGACCAGACAGACACTGTACTACTGTATCCGTTAATATTTATTTGTATTAGTACAAATTCTTACCAAACAGTTGATTCTGTCAGTGTTATTTCAATTCTATTATAACATAGCTAGACACATATAACTATATGAACACTCAGTCCAAAAACGTCGCTAAAGAGTGAAACATACTGTCCAGTTTATATACCTTTTCTTAAATATCAACCAATGTTATTTTTAATCTCCTTGTGACTTGTTCTTCTGGTTTGCATGATTTATGTCCTTCTTTGGTTCTATATCTGAAGACTTCACAAAAAGTCTCTCCACGTCATCTTTGCGTAAAGTCCCTGTTGATGCAAAGTTTTTGTATGTATCATGAACAAGTCCATTAGTTATTTCTAGCCTGGACAGTTTCTCTTGAAATGACAGAAATAAAGTCCAAGTTATTCTTGAGATGAAAAAGTCCCTGTAATGCAAAGTTTCTGTTTGAGATGTCAATGTAACTTCCTTTTTTCTATAACAGGATGCCATAAGCCCACAGCTATATGTTATTAATATCTAAGCTGAACATTTACAAGAAATAAAAGATCATCACTTAACTGTTCTTGCAAAGCAAGCCATATTGTTTTGAAAACTGCTGTTTGGCCTTGCATTTTCTTTTACTGCACACGCAGTATAATTTTGGGGAAAGAATTTTAATTTATACAATCTGTATCACTTACTGTAACCCATTCCTTAGCAAAGAAAGGTAAAGCTCTGATTATGACTCAGGTGACCTAGAATAAAGTACAGACCTTAGAGCTGGGGGAAACAGCTAGGGAGGGTGGTGGTGAGTAAAATTTCTAGATTCCCTGCAGGATGATAGCCATGATTCTTGTCTGTTGCCTTCCTCCACTGGTGTGTCAGATATTGAGAGAGAGGATAGAATAAGTGGGCTAATAGAGTAAGGGGCTTAATGGTTAACAGGCAGCAGAGGAGAAAGGGATTTAAGAGAAAAGGCTTACTTTTTGTACACATTATTTCTAAGGAAAACATTTGCATTTTACTTAACAATAAAAGTAGAAAATTGGTTCCCAGGTATGCAGCAAAAGTCAGAAGGTTTTGGATTTTTGCTCAGAAGTGTTTGCATAGGTATTTTACATCTCAAGCAGACTTCAAATAATTTTTCCTCAGGTAGATAGCAAATGTTGGAGGTGTGATGGGGAAGAAAGAGGTAAGTGAGAACATGTTTTTTGGATGTATAATGAGATGGCATAAAAATTCCCTACAGAGTACTCTGTCAGAATTATTGGGGGAGCAAACTGTTGTAATTAAGGAAATAATTCTTTTGAGTTGGGACACAGGATCTGAATTGACTAGACATAGTAAGACCCTATTAAGTTTAATTGTGTTAGCTGCCAAAAAAGCAATTACTAGAAAATTGAAATCAAAATCTAAACCAACTGTATTTTAAATATTGAAGTGTGCAAAAAGATAAAAGAACTGGAAGAGTGATCTTTAGAAAAGGGAAGGAGCAAATTACATAGAAGTAAATAGAATTTGGGGAAACAATACGTGCAGAATAATATTCAAGAAGAGGAGGAGTGAAAAGTCAGGAACTGAGTAATTTATGAAATGTTAAACTGAAAGACAGTTGTTTTAAAGAAAGAGAACATGTAACATATAATGTATGTAAAAGGAAAAATGTTAATATGGTTTGTTTTCCTTTTTATTAATGTCTGTGCCTATGTCTTAAGTGATATTTCTATGTTGTTGTGTCTTTCGGCTTTTCCCGGTTAGGGGTCGCCACAGCAAAACTCCGGTCCGCTAATGATTGGTAGTTGATTTTTTCGTGCTGAGTTACCATCCCTGGCGCACAACCTTCAATGAAGGTATGCCCATTCACGCATGTCTCCATGCAGAAGATGCTCTAGTTGAGAATTGAACCGGACAGCGTCTTACTGTGAGGCGACAACGCTACCAGAGCACCACCACCGCGGGTACCTTAAGTGATATTTCTATAAGGTGTTTAAATAATAATAAACATAGATAATTACTGGTATACAGAAGCATTTATACAAACTAATATTTAGCATAAAGATCATTTACTTAAAAGAAGTACTGACAGTGTTTTGGTAGCGTTGTCGCCTCACACTTAGACATTGCCCGTTCGATTCTCAGTTAGAGCGTCTACTGTGTGACGACATGTGTGAATGGGCGTTCCTTCATTGAAGGCTGTGCGTTAGGCCCGGCAAGCCAGCACGTAAAACTCTACTGCCATTCATTAGCGGACTGGAGTTCCGCTGTGGCAACTGCTAACCGGGAAAAGCCGAAAGACACACACACACACACACACACACACACACACACACAGACACACACACACAAATGCAGCATCATTTATTTGTTTAAAAAAAATGCCAACAGATATGAGTGAATTCCTTGGATGAAAGACCTTGCGCACATTGAGTGGCTGGCTGCTTGAGAAAAGTTTTCTGCTGATCAAGGCTGAATCTGGGGATTTCTTTTTTCCTATGGGAAGTATGGATGTGATCTAAACTTTGACACAGGGCCTGAACAGCAGAGAGTAGGCAGGGGTGTCACTTTGCTTCAGACATTTTACTCTGTAGACTTCTTCAGGACTGGAGAGCTCATATTTCTAAAGAGCATTTTCCTGTTATGGACATACATATTGTTCCCCATTTGATTTCTTCTCCATGGAGTACACATTGGCCCTATACTCTTCTTCAGAAGTACCATGTTAAACAGGCAACTTGGTAGTAGCTTGCAGCCATTTTAATTATTAATCCATTTTCCAGTGTTTCTTCAGTAGTGAGATGCTTACTTCCACCTGGCAGGATTTTAGGGGTTTCACGATTCAAGAAAATTTAGAACACTCACTATTCCTAAATGGATTTTTTTTATATAAACACACAGACCCTCCCCCCTCCCCCCCATGTATACATATATACAACACTGACTGGCATATGGAATGATTATACTAGTGTGCACAGATGCAAAAACAATACTTAGCATGGATTTGGCCATAAAAATAAATACAGAGTGAAACTGCAATCATAAAGGTAATTATTAAGTAGCTTTACATGCTATTAACAACTTAAATGATAAATATGGTGCAAGGCCCTGAAGGTGAAGGCAAGCACAGAATTGCAGCAATGTTGAACTATATAAGTGCATTTTATATTCTTCTAGAAGACCAGTTAGCTTATATTGAAAGAGTCACATTTATTATGAAAAGAATAGCATTAATGTTAAACAAGAAATCAGTGGGCTTTTGATCAGTAAACCCATTTTTATGTTTTAACTTTTCAAGAAAATGCAAAACACCATAGACAGACATATAGTGCTATCAGTGATGATGCCACAGTCTGAAAGCAAGAGGAAAAAAACAGAGGATAGAATACGGCAGTGTGATGGGGCAAGGTAATATTTACACTGATAGTAGCTTTCTATTTAAAGGAGAAATGGTAAACAAATGGACCTTAAATAAAAATGACACAACAAACCACCTGTAGCATTTTGTGGTATCGCTTTAATCTTATAATAACACATATAACATATGGGAAATAAAAGAGAATACCTGAGCTCATATATATATATATATATATATATGTATATATATATATATATATATATATATATATATATATATATATATATATATATATATATATATATAAATAAAAATGTAAATGTTCATTTGTTCAAAATCTTAAATCTCCGAAAGTTCTTCACCGATTGCTTTGAAATTTTCACACAATGTTGCATTCGAATATGCGCGTGTTTTTATATACCTACTATTATATAGATGTCACACGTTGCATTCGAATAAGCGTGTGTTTTTATATACCTACTATGGATTCTATATATTTGTATACAAGTATACAATTTTATATGTTTTTGTTATAACTTTCTTACTTCTTTTTCAGTGCAATCGATCTGCTTTAGTTCATCCAAATAATGCCTCACAGAAGATCAAACTTAGGTCGTCATACTCGCGGAGCGGAAGCAGTGTGACGAGTAATTGCAAATCAAATTGAGGAAGAACGGGCATCAGCGAACGAGCAAAACAGACAAAGAATGGATCAAATACTTGCCGAGGAAGCAGCAAAGTGACATGCAGCCAGACTTGAGGATGCATGGTTGCAAGCACGGCGATTGTGTTCTGCAGCTTCAGATCTGCTTTGTTCTCCTCGATCGACACCAGCGGATAAATAAATACTTGCCTGAAATACTCTACTTTGTGGCAACATGTAAAGACATTAAAATTAACTACAAATATGCGTGTCCAGCTGCAAAACGATCGATCAGCTGAGATATTCTCACATCAATTGCTGGAAATTGGGAACGGCATGGTACTAGTTGATCTGACCTCAGGACGAATTTCATTGCCTCATAACTTCTGCAATTTCGTGACATCAAAAGAAGAATTGATTGAAAAAGTATTTCCCAATATTCAAACCAATTATAAAAATCATGATTGGCTGACTGAACGAGCTATTCTTGCGGCCAAGAACAAAGATGTCTACGAACTTAACAATATTATTCAGTCTAACATTCAAAGTGAGGCAGTCACATACAAGTCCGTCGACACTGTTGTGGAAGCATATGAAGCGGTTAATTATCCAACAGAATTTCTGAATTCACTCGATCTGCCAGGGATGCCACCGCACGTACTGCAATTGAAAATCGGCATGACAATTATCATGTTGCGAATTACCAACCAGCCAAAGCTTTACAACAGCATGCAGCTTGCAGTAAAAAAAATTAATGAGCAATGTCATAGAAGCAACAATCTTGATAGGACCTTTCAAAGGTGAAAATGTCCTCATTCCTCGCATTCCTATGATACCAACAGATATGCCATTTCAATTTAAGAGATTGCAATTCCAAATTTGATTGGGGTTTGCAATCACCATCAACAAAGCTCAGGGCCAGTCTTTAGAATTGTGCGGTTTAGATCTACACACAGATTGCTTCTCACATGGACAATTATATGTTGCATGTTCTACAGTCAGCAAACCAGACAATCTCTATATCTGCACAGACAATGGAACAACAAAAAATATTGTATACCCACAAGTATTGTGAAATTAAACATATTAGAAACGTGCGCTTTCTCTTTTCTTTCTTTTCCATTTAACCAGACTGAGCCACAGAAACGCGTGGCCGGGTACAGCTAGTATATACCCATCTGCGTATTTTGGAGCTGCCCAGAGATCCTAAATTTGATTTCCTTTTAAATTTTGAATCATTTCATTCATATATTTGGCAAAGATTCTAAGAATATTGTTGTAGTACAGCTGGTCCGGAATACTTATGTAACTGCTTCCTCCACATAAAGAATTGTCTTAAAAGGAAGAAATTTAAGTAAAGTAAGAAAAACTAGTGGCCCACTTTAGAACCTTGGGAAACCTCACTTTTGTAAGAAAGGAAGTTATTGATGATTGCAGTCACTTATAGTGTCTACAGAAAGAGTCATACCTGGAATTTTCTGCATGGTCCTTGAAATATTTTTGGTTGCACAGAACAGTTAATCTAGTGAGCAGTTACCCTGGTTCTATTATTCCTAAGTAAAAACAGTGCTATGTTTGAAAATCTGTATGACTACATGTTAAACATCTGTCAGTATAACTACACCATGTTGGTCTTACCTTGATTCATAAACCCCCTGTTTGCATACTACATAGCTCTGAATACATCCCCAAATAAAACACTGCTGCCAGGTCAGGCCAGGGAACAAGTAATATATCTTACCCAGTCAGTAGAAATATAGATGCGTTCTGTTTTGGTCACTTTAAGGTGTACAAGAGTGACAGACCAAACTCCCATCTTCGTGGTGATGGAGAAAGCAGTTCTTTAAGAATCTAATGTAAAAATTTGAGGTCACATCATGCATCTTATGTACATTACTACCTCACAGATAGAGAATTCCTCTCGTTTGCATCCTCATTAAGGTTTTGTCTCATATCTATAAACTTTTTAAGTTTTATTTACAAAACTGACATTGGGCAGCCAACAATATACAGTCCAAATTTTCATTCATAACTATGGTTAGTAGTGGAAACTGACAGTTTACTTGTCCGTTAAGGCCATGGGTTGTCAATTTGAATCCAGTTAGAAAAGCTAAAACTTAGGCTTGGTTTGAAGGCTGAAGTCTTGATAAATTTCCAGATGCAGCAGGCAATACTGGCTGGCATGTTTAGAGAGAGAATGGACTGATGAACAATCCAAGATGAACAATCCAAGA
Source organism: Protopterus annectens (assembly GCF_019279795.1). Classification (NCBI taxonomy): domain Eukaryota; kingdom Metazoa; phylum Chordata; order Ceratodontiformes; family Protopteridae; genus Protopterus; species Protopterus annectens. Next base: position 1,491,284,258 of record NC_056741.1, on the reverse strand, counting down.
AGAAAGAAGAAGAAAATTGCAATTAAGGCTGACTGTAAAATTTCCAGACTTTATAAAGCCATTTATCATGAAACATCCCCTTTTATGTCAGCTAAATTCATCTACAGGACCTCAGTAGCTTTGGGTGACACAGGGAATATGTTGGGTAGTTGGCAAAACATCCAGCAGGACCTGCCCTCTGCTCTCTTGAACTCACTGTCAGAGTCAATGTATGTTGTGCTTCAAAACAGCTACAAATTTATCAACAAAATATTAATGGAGATGAAAGCAAATGGCTGAAATGTGATATGCTGGGAAAGGATTTAGTTTACACATTTTGGCCACGTATAAAGGTACAGCAAATGGGAGAAATGATTTCAAGTTTGGACATTGATGCATTTTCCACTTTCAACTGCTAAGGATTGTTGTAAAGTGAGAGACATGATGATCTTACTAGCCTTTACCCTACTGCTGAGAGACTTTATTGCTGGCAGATATTAAAAAAATAATAATGAATGGATGTAATACCTAAGATTTTTCTGATTGTTAAATTCAGATGCCATAATGGACCTGAAACAGTAGCATACAGTATCTATACTAAGCTGCTTAATATCCACATAGGGGTGTTTGAATTCATTTGGTGGCAAATGAGTTGCAGAGTGGATGGGTTTGGGAGTTTTGAATGTTTTTACTTGTTTCCTTTTCCATTTTTTATTTTTATTTTTTCTCATATACACAATCTTTTTAAGGTTTGAAATCAGGCAAAACATATTCAGTTATAAAAGAGAAATATAAGTAGCTGTAACTTAAAAAAAAATGAAAAACATGCTCTTCAGGTCAGCAGTTGGATTTTATGTGTGTGCGTGTGCACGTGTGCACACACACAGACACGCACGTGCACGCGCGCACACACACTCTCACACACACACACACACACACACACACACACACACACACACACACACACACACGCACACACGCACACACACACACACACACACACACAGATATTCAATCTATAAATGTGTGCGATACAGATATTTTTATATGGATACAGTGGATATCAGTGAGTCCAGTATCATCAAGCCTGAGCCATCGAAACCCAGATCTTCATCAAAAGCAAAAGGAGCAGGGTTAGCATGACATACCCCCAGCAGGATTCATGTTATAGCCTGTCTTCATAGGATCATAGGAGGTTACTAGGCTATTGGCCCTGAGGCCCTTATAAGCCGAGCCAAGAGTTTAGCCCATATTTAGACAAGTCAGCATTTGATGCCACTGTCCAGCAGGGACATGGGTGGAATCCCAGGGGTATATTTTCTGTTTCCCATCCAGTTATCCAGGTTGCAATTTAAAAGGATTAAAGAGGTACCCTATTTGATGTGGAGATGGAGTCTATTCCATAGATAGAGGAGTCACTGGGACACAAATCTGTCCTGCCAACAAGTCCTGTTGATGTCATAGACCAGGTTGAGGCTGTGCATGTGAAATACTCGAGTAGAGCTTGACTTGTGGATATGCAGCAGTCCCATCAAGGTGGGGTCCATGATCACCTTGTATGCCAGACAGAGTTCACCTCTGAAGAGTCTGTATGAAACTGAGTAGAGGAATAGGGCTTTTAGCCTATCTGTGTATGGTAGATGTTTGAGGCCCTGGATTCTCCTGGTGAAGAACCTCTGTGGTCTCTCCAGCTGCTGCATGTGCTTTGCGAGGTACATGCCGAAAGGGGCGTTGTACTCAATTATAGGCCTTATAAGGGAGGAATACAGGGATGTTATGACCTTTTTGTCCCTGGATGAGATACCATTACTCATGAGGTGGACCATGTAAAAGTCCTTCCGTACAACAGAAGCAACATGGTGGTCAAAGGTCAGGTTGCTATCAACCTGTGTGCCCAAATCCCTCACGACTGATTGCATGCTTAGGATGTTGTTATTAATGTGATAATTTGTGGGGACATCACTCTCCCCAAAGGGGATGATGATGCATTTTTTGTTATTCAGCTTGAGGCCATGTTTCTGGCACCAGTCATTTGTCTGAGTAAGACCTTCTTGGAGGATGTCTGCATCACTACAGTAATTGATGACGGCACCCAGCTTGCAGTCATCTGCAAACTTGGTCAGCCACAGCCCACTGGTTTAGGCCTGCACCTCAGAAAAGTATATCTCAAATAACAGAGGCCCCAAGAGTGAGCCCTGGGGTACGCCGCTTGTTACGGGTCTACTGCTTGAGGTAGCTTCCCCTATTTTGACTAGGTGGGTTCTATCAGTGAGCCAGTTTGCTACTCATCTGGTAACATACAGATTGATGTCTAGTTGAGGGAGTTTATCTATTATGCCCAAGTAGAGAATAATGTCAAAGGCTTTGGCCAGGTCAAGGTGGGCAGTGTGCACCGTCTTCCCCTCGTCCATGGCTTTTGTGACTGTCTCAAAGAAGTTGACCAGATTTAGCAGACACAACCTCCTCTTGATGAAGCTAAACTGTGTGGGATTGAATGTTTGGAGGTTGCCAATGTCCTTGTTAATGAGGTCCATGATAATCCTTTCCATGGCCTTGTAGATCAGGCTAGTAGGCTGATGGGTCTATAATTTCCTGGATCGGTGGACGCTGCATGTTTGTGTAAAGGGATGCCAGTGGCTGTTCTCCACTCAGCTGGGATGAAGCCGGTACTCAGGCTTTGGTTGAATAGGGCGCCTAATGATGCTGCAAGTTCCTGCCTGAGTTCATGTAGGATGCAGCCTGGTATATTATCGGGTCCCATGGAGGCTATATTTTTTGCCTTTGAGTGATGACCTGTTCCCTAGATATAAGGGTAAGGGGCCAGGCACTGGGTATGCCCTGATTTACTGACAGAGGGGTGAAGTTTTTGCTGAATCTGTCAGCCAGCAAGTTTGCTATATCTATGGCATTTGTATATGTGATGTCCTTGACCACCAGTTCTGAACAAATCTGGGTGCTTCCTTTGAGGTTGTGGAAATATGTGAAGAAGGCCTTATGATTGTCTCTAGTAGATGTGGCCAATTTGGACTCAAAGTTTGCTTTGGAGGATTTCACTAGTGCTCTTATTTGCTTATTCAGGCTAAGGAGAAATTGCTTCCAATTGAGCACCTGCTCCTTCTTGGTCTTGGACAGCAAATTTTTCCTTTTGTTATAGAATTTATTTATTGCAGATGTCCACCAGACAGGTTTACTCTTCCTTGTAGAGGATGATTTAGTACTGTCAGGTTTTCCCTATTTCCATGCATCTATATAAAGGGTCTATATTACTTACTTGAACTGTCAGAATGGCGAGTACCCTTCCATCGACACCTAAGTGTTGGAACGTCCACTTCATTGAACGGTCACATCATCCATTTATTTCCAAGGGAAAGAAATCAGTAGGCCAAATACGAATGACTCAATTTAACAAACACTATGATGTGGGGGGCTGTGCCCCCCCAACTAACTATACTAACTCAGAGTTCACACCACAGCGGGGAAAATGGCAGATTTCAAACAATGGCCAACCGATTTCTTTCCCTTGGAAAGAAATTGATGATGTGGCCGTTCGCTGAAGAGGATGTTTGACACTTAGGTGTCGATGGAAGGGTACTCGACATTCTGACAGTTCGAGTAAGTAATATAGACCCTATATAAATGCTTGTATAGTGCTTTGGTGTAGTTTTGGATATTGGTGCGAGTTCCTACAGAGGGGGAGGGGGCTGTGAATTTCAAGTTCACTAAGCTGGGTTTTGCTAGAGTGAGGTCAATAAATCAAATTTGAGGAATTCTTTTTTACTTGCAGCTTGCTCCACTTAATTGGTGTAAGGATTTCATCCTGTTCCACCAAATGTAAAACCTTAACTAATAATTTATTTTAGTTTTGGTAGATAGGAATTCTCACTAGATATTGCAGTCTCTTTTGAAGAAGTCAATTATCCTGTATTGAAAGCTGTCCAGTTAGGAAGACTATTGGTGAATTAATATTTCCTTAAGTTTAAATTGTAACTTGTACCCTCAGTTTGGGACTTATGTCACTTTCTACCATATCTGTCTCTCTTATGTCACTTTTTACCATATCTAGCACATTGTTCTCACAGTTTTCCCTGATTATACTGCACAGCCTAAACAGGTCTTTTTTTTCCCCATGTCTTTATGGAGAAAAGAACTACCTCTTATGATAAACCTTTTTTTTACAGTTTTTTGGCCCTCCCACCCAGACCATCAAACTCAAACCTTGACCCTCTGACTTATTCGACAATTAGCTGGCCACAGCCACATTATCAGGTGGGGTGAGAGCTGGGTTGAAGCAACCCATCGTTCTCAGATTCAGATTTTTTTTCTATGCCCTACAGTCAGTCCTGCCACAATGTCCTGTATGCAGTGACATTAATCATGTGGCTAAGGCCATGAATGATCTGATAATCCCTACTACAGAAGGAGAAGACCCCAGTCATTACTCATAGGAAGCCTTGCAGAATAGCGAGTAAAACTGCTGCTCTTTCCTACACCTTCTCAATAAGTCTTACTTTCCTCCCCCTTCAGCATCTTGGTAGCCTTTCTCTGTACTCTTTCAGTAGCTTAACTTGTTTCTAGCTACATAATGTCCAAAAATAAACATACTATTCAATCTGCAGTTTGAGCAGTGATTTGTACAGCAAGAACATAAACTTATTGTGGTTAGAATATGTTTCTCTAAAGATAAAGCCCAGCATCTTATTTGCCATGGCTGCTGCCTTCTTGACCTGGAGCTAATGATTTATTGCCTCCATTACAAATACTTGATCAAGAGAGAAGTCTTGCTTAGCTGCTTACAGCAGAAATCCACTAATGTTGTATTCCATCCCTGGGCAATTCCCTCACAGTATACCTTGCACATCTCTATAGTGAAGTTCAGTTGCCATTTATCATACCACTCTGATAGTTCCTTTATATTCCTATTTAGTATAGTTTCCCTATCATTTACCATTCCACTTATTTTCGTATCATCCACAAAGATATTTATTTTGTTCTGTATTCCTCTTAAGATATAATCTGGTATCCATTAAATAGCACAGGTCCCAAGACCAACTCCTACAGAAAGCTGCTGCTTGCCTCCTTCTCCCAGGACAGGATACCCCCTTACCGTCACTCACTATGTCCCGTTCTCCAGCCGCTTTTCCTCCCAGACAATCATCCCTACCTTTTACTTCCTTCATTTTGCTTATGAGTCTCCTAAGGAGTATATAATTAAAAGCTTTGTGGAAGTCCAAGGACATAACCTGTAACAAATACTCTTAATCTAGTTGAAACATAACCCAGATGTGGAACTAGCTTGGATGTGACTGGTAGGACTTTTCTAATTCATGCTGCAGTGTCCTGGAGTAGGCTGTCTTCCAGAAAGTCTGCTAACCTTTCCTTTAAGATAATTTTGATAACATTCCTTATTCCTGAGATCAGACTTACTCATGTCTAGTTTCCTAAGAAGGGTAAGGCTCATCTGTTATAGACTAGTACCACTGTAACCCATCTTTAGTTTCAAGCATCTCCTAAGTGTTCACAAAAAGTCCTGCAAGGGAGGTCTGCCAGTATACCAGCTGGTTTTCCAAGAATCTTCAGAGGTTTATTGTCTGATTCATGTCTCTTGTCTTCTCTTAGGGATTGTACCACTTTCTTCATCAGCAGCTGGTTAATCCTTTGATCCTCTAATTTTTCTGCATCCCCTGCATTACTAACTCTCCATAATAAAATGTGTCCTCCATTTTCCTTTGTGAATATGGAAATGAATAAATAATTTATGATTTTTGCTTATTCCTCGTCTTTCCTGAATTACTTACCCTCCTTATTTAGTGCACACATATCCATTCCAACATTTTTCCTTTCTCCTATGCATTTTCAGAAGACCTTTCTTCATTATTCTATTTCTTTCTTCTAGTTTGTCTTAATGTTATGACATCATTCATAAAATTGGTAGGTGCAGTGTTTTGATGTTTATTTTAATAACAAGTTTGTATTGTGGAGTCAGTGATGATTACAGAAAGCTTTCTAATTAATCTGCAAAACATCTTTTGTTTAGCTGAGAGGGCATATTGCCTTTGCCTTATGTACAGGGTATTTGCAATGTTTGTTGCAATTCTGAAAGACATTAATGTTAAGAATGGCTGAGGAAAGTTTTGATTTAAGTATCTTGTTTCAAGAACTTCCAAACCATGTCCCTTTCTTTCATCTTTTGCTTGAGATTATCTTTTAGCCAAGGGCATTTCTGTCTTCTAAGTCAGTAATATATTCTGTATTACATAAAGCTGTTATGTATGGATACATCCAAAGAGGATAGTGTCTTGACTGCAGATTTTACTAGTTATAAAATCGTTCCTGGATTGTTACATAAAATCTCTCTTCTTAAACATTTATGGAATGCACATTCCAGTTAAACATACTAGGCTTTTTATGCTGCTTGTAATGGGAACCATGACCCTACTTTTCTTACAAGAAACCCACCCAATCCCAAAAGAGTGCACTGAATTATGGATGCTTATTTTTTTAACTGGTGGCAACTGTCTACCAAACTCCAGGACTGGATATAATGTACAAAACTTCATGTACTGCCTTCATTCCCAACCAATTACCTTAATCAGTTATGTGGCCTTACTGCAGTCAGAGGATCGAGAGATGGCAAATAGGTCACTGAACTGTCTCTCTGTCCCCAACCATGGAGGGAACATTGGAAGCTAAGCGTCTAATGCAGATCGCTTTGAACTGATTTTGCACAAAGCCATCATGACACCAGCAGGGGACTTTAATTGCCTCACAAATGCCCGTGATGACATTGCTGTAAGGAAACCTAAAGACTCTGCCTTTTCTATATTAATACAGGATGAGAATATAACAGATATAGGAAGTCACCCCACATTTCACACTTTGCTGTTTGCGTATTTTCTGCTACACATCATGCATTCAGCATAAAAGGCATACTAATCTCCAGGTCCATTTTTGACAGAATCATTACTTTCAAATTTTGGATAATTCTCTGTCATGTTATTATTTCTTACATTGTGCAACTAGTTACCAATTTGTACCCCCCCCCCCCCAGCCAGAAGGCTTTATAAATCATTCATCAAATCCCTCAATTGAAACACAAGTTGGAAAAGTTTACAGACTGTGTTATAGATACCAACAAAGATGCAGAAAAAAGACAGTACATATAGTCTAGCATGTACATGAATGCTTTTTAAAGGCCATTTACAATTGTGAACATTTTTTGTCACTCCTTGCTTACAGAAATCATGTAACTGCAAACAAGTATATCATTTTTTAATGAACTACACTCTATATAAGACTTCTTCAGTATACCTTAATGCCAGGCTTCAAAAAACATTTGATAAAAAATGTCAGGTGACCTTTGAAAAACTCCACTTCTCTTCTCTTCTATAGTATGTTCCCCAAAGCTTATACTTATTTAGATAAAAAGGCTCAAGAGACAACAAGCATAATATGAAATACCAGACTTCATTGACAGACAGTAACAGCAGGGGAGTGAAGGAATTCAGCAAACACTTGAAAGTTTTTATTTTTACCATATTCTAATGATGTGTAAACACACCCATCTCTCTTGTACGAGTCCAACTTACTTGACTCATTAGAACCACCACAGCAACAGAAATCTATGATATTATTAGAAAGCTCACATTCGATAAAGTCTCGATACTTGATGGTCTACCTATAATTATCTATTCAAAGAACTGCCTCTCTCTCCTTTGGCTAAGGTTCTTTTATAAAAAAAATATATATATTCTCCAAAATTCCTAAATTGCACATTATTCCAGGCAAATTGGTACAAGCATACCTTTCAAGCTCCTCTTGTGTTCTAATCATACAGACTAGTTTCATAATGAGCACATATTATAAAATCTAGACATACAAATGGACAAGCCAGCTACAACATATACTGCCTTCAGTTTGCCATAATGATTGGTGTGCTTTTATTAGGCATATGGCTCTCTAGATTATACATAAAGATCTGCTAAGCATAAAATGTATTAAGGATCTGAAAATTCAAGTTTCACTATAATCCTAGATGCAGAAAAAGTGTCTGATAAATCATACTGTCCCCATCTGTTTGAGATCCTGAAATTCTCACATTTTCTTTCGTTCTTTGTTAGTTATTTTAAAGACCTGCATTCCAGAGTAGCTGTCACTGTGAAGATGTAGCAGTTTCCCTCTAACGGTATTCATCTCCAAAGAGGCACTCATCAAAGATGGCCACTTTCCTACTTTGTATTTGAAGTAGTAACCGAACCACTGGACTGTCTGCCACGTTAGGTTTACCAGCATACTACAGAGATGCTAAACTTCATTCTGGAGATTTATATGACTTTTGATACACATGACATGTTAATGGCATAAAAAGAGCCCCCGTGCACTGATACCATTTTTAGAAGACCTTGTCAAGCTCTTAACTGCTATCATCTTTCAGAATTAAAATGTCCATGCCCTTAATATTAACTGATAATAATATTGCTATCCCAGGCCTCTGACAGACTACCTTTTTAGTGTGGGAAATATTCATCCAACCTTACTTAGGGATTACCATGTGTCACACCCTGGCTAGTATTTATAAGGTAAATGCTGATACCCTAACAGACATGCAGTACATGAGGTGCTGTGATTATACCCCAAATTCTGAAAAAGATATAGAGGATTATATATATATTATATATATTATTACTTGTTTGAGACACAGATTTAAAAAAAAATCACTTCAGAAGCTTCAGTTTGCCCTTCTCTTGAGGTGAATATTAAAGTTCCTACTGAAATACATAACAAGTACTTATGATCAAAGTGGCCTGAACATAATTCTTTTTAGTGCACAGTGTTGTAAGTGTCCTGATATACTATTATTACAGAAGAAACAGCATGTGAGTGTGAAGTATTTAACAGCTCTGAAATCTGTGAGGCATGTAGCACTGCAACACAGACAATGTACAGAAGCAAAGTGTGTCTCTGACGGTACTAGCCTCTGTTATGGTCCATGATGTGAGTAGAGGTTAACAGCTCTGCAAGATATTTAACAAAACTTTTTAAGCACCTTTCTTATGTCAAAAAGCTGCTTAACAAAATTGCATTTTCCTGACTTTGGAGAGAAATCATAGCACCCCGTGTGCTATAAAATTAAGAGCTTTTCTATTTTTGTTTTCTAACAGGATTAACAACAGTCAGTACTGGTCAGCACAGAACAAGAAGAAGAAGCTAAAACAGCTTTAAAAGCTATAAAACACTGTTGTCATGCACCAAAAAAGTTTGGCAGAGTGAAAAGTCTAACAGCTTTTAAAGCTGTTTATTCATCAAAGAGACACTTAGATTTTTGGCTGCTGTTTGTGTGACAATGCTAAGTATTTATGGCTTTCACAACTGTAAAACACTTTGCACTCTTACACTTTTCTTTTTGTAATTAGTAGCACATTAGAGCAAGTGACGCTCCATCTACTACAAAGAATTATGATTGGGTGTCTCTGAATATAGCCAACTAGTTACTTGCTCTTGACATGGATGTCAAGATTCACATCTTGAGATTTGCTTTACTCCATTCTTGAGGTGAATTTCCTGCTATGCATGTTTTTGAACATATAACAAGTTGATTATAATCAGAGACATAGTAATCGCTGTGTCTTTCTGCTTTTCCTGGTTAGGGGTCGCCACAGCGGAACTCTGGTCCGCTAATAATTGGCAGATAGATTTTTACGGGCCGAGTTGCCAGCCTTGACACACAACCTTCATAGTAATAATCCTCTTAATTACATGCATCTGATGATCTATAATAGCCTAAATCTTCCTATGAAATAGAGGATTGTAAATCAAAATGGCTTTATAACCAATGGTAGTGTTCATTATGCACTCCACAAGTTTTTTCCCCACCAAAACTTATTGTGAAAACTTGGAATAAAGCCATGTATACATTCTTTGGTTCATACAATACACGGGGGTCTTTGCAAAATTATATTATGTAGCAAAACATGTTAATGGTCTAGCAATCCAGAAATCAGAATTCACAGTATACTCCTTTTGTCTTGTGTGCACCTTACATATTATTTTCAGTGAACAATTAAATTAGTGTTAGCATTGTCTTCTATCAGAAGGGCAGCCACGGTGGCGCAGTGGTTAGCATTGCCGCCTCACAGCAAGAGGTTCTCCGGTTCGATCCTCGGCTGGGGTGCCTTCTGTGCGGAGTCTGCATGTCCTCCCTGTGGTCACGTGGGTTTCCTCCGGGTGCTCCGGTTTCCTCCCACATCCCAAAGACATGCTGCAGGTGGATTGGACACTCTAAATTGGCCCTAGGTGTGTGTGTGAGTGTGCCTTCTGTGGAAGGTTGGGCGCCGGGCTGGCAACTCGACACCGTAAAACTCCACTGCCATTCAATGTGGGACAAGGTGATCCGCTGTGGCAACCCCTAACCGGGAAAAGCCGAAAGAAGAAGAAGAAGAAGAAGATTGTCTTCTATCAGAAAATAGGGTCAGTCTTGGCTTCTATCAGAAGCAGCTACATAACCCTTCTAAGTCTACCCATCTTATGTGGATAACTAGAATTTTTACAAGTATGGTAATACTAACCACTCACACTCATAAATTCCTTTTAAGACCCTTGCAACAGTAATAGATGGATGTCAGACCTACACGGGGTATATTGTAGTTGTTGTCATCATCTGAATTGTAATCATTCTTATTATTAAACCCTTAACTATAATAAGGAGCTTGAATGTAATTCTCCCAACAATAAAATTACTCACAACAAATTTCAATGGGAAGAAGGGAGTTGTGTCACTTCACTTCTAAGGATAGAATCAAAGCTAAAGAACAGATCATAGCAGCCAGCTTTCCTAACTCCTTGAGTCAGCTTTGAATCAAAATTATATTTAGTTAAGCATTAGAAAAGCTGAAGCAACTACAAATGCCCCCAGTGCATCCCCTTCTTTTGCTAACAGTTTAAAGAGCAACATGAAAATTAACAAACAAGTTTCTCTGCTATATAAAACTCTTCAACCAGATCTAATATTCAGATTCATTTTATATTTCTCCCCAAGTCTTACTTGCAAAAGCACAAATGTTTGGACTCTTTCATTTTTACAGCTGTCCCATATGCTACCCACCCCAAACACAGTCGCATCTTCTCCCACTCCTCCACTCCATGTAATTTAAGTACAGCAACTGCACGGATGCCCTCACAGTAGAGGAAGGGGCCAGCTCTGATGAGCTCTGTTTCTAATGAAAATGGAATTCAGAATTCTACTGTCATACAGGGATAAAGCCCTTTGACCCAGGGAAACCAAGTTTAGCTAGCAACTTGGGCACATGTTGGAGCTGATGGGAGTATGGGCATACCCATCTTAGAGGGAGGGGAGGATGTCCAGGTCTCAACAATGCAATGATCCCCTCAGAGGAAGAGTGGTGAAGAAAGCAGTGACCTGGAACATGTGCTCAGCTCTCCAAGCCAATTTGGACAGTAGCCTTTCATGTAGGTGTACAAGAATGTGTATTTGCATGGGGAAGATGTATAGGTTCCCATGATGATGCAAGCCACACTTCCATCATCCATTTGAGGAACTGATGCCTAAAATAATGCCCTCCTTGCCAAGATGCTAGTGAGGGTACAAACCTTCCCCATGACTGTCATGATAATGGCTCCTTCTAGGTTCAAGCCCAGCTGGGACAGGCTTTTGGGAAAAATGTATAGGAAAAAATTAATTTGATAATTCAAGACACTCCATAAATTATACATTGAAATCTACTATTAGATCCTCAACTGTGCATAATTTTGCAGAATGTCTAGATTTTTGCCTCATAAATTTGGTCTATTCCTCATCAAATTTATGGCTTTCTGGCAAAATGCTAAGGACTAAAGTCACTGAATAATGGCAGACATTTGAGATTCAGACTTCATATCATTCAGAAAATGCATGCTAATGCAAAACCTATTATTCTAGCAATTTTCTAAATTTATAATAGCAATATTTAAAGTCTGTCCCTGATTTTAGGCCTTGGTCCCACCATTATTTCTGGATTTGTTGGGAATTCTTAAGCTAAGAGCTTGAGGCGGTATGCCCCCAGCTGGAGACAACTGGTAAAAGATGGGTCAGATTTATCTTTCTAAACTCAAGAGAAAAAAAAATAGTTTCCTTATCAACAAAACATGCAGCTCTGTTGGACTGCAGTCATAAGTACAAACAAAATTTCTGCTCCTCCCAACATTTTTTCTTGAAATTTCCAAGCTGTTTGTATGCTTGTCTCATCAAATATACTTATTTTCTGACTCTTAAGAAGAAATTTATCCTTTACTCATAGCTCTGTTTCTGACACTGACAGATATTTCCAAGTTTTCACTTAACTGCCTATCCTCTTCCCCATCACCTTTTTGTGGTTCTGAATTCTGTAACTTTTAATAATTAAAGTTAGCCCACCTGTATATAAATCCTCTTCGCATAGTTTAAACCAGCACCTAGCATTTTATGTGTGTATCAACATACCTCAATAATACAGCATAGAAAATGTATAACCAAAGTTGACAAGCTCTGGTTTAGTTTTGTAATGATGCAAGATAATTTTGGAGATCCTTCTTCTCATGCTGTTGACACTGCTGCATTACTCTCTTTTTCTATTTTTTCAGCGATCAGGGTTGGTAAGTTTTTGGCTTTTATATATCATTTTCAAACAAAAAAGCAATAATTAAAATAATAATAAAACCCCACTTCACATGAGAGTGAATGAGCTGTGGAACCAAACAGTGCTTTGGATTATATTCAGCCTATAAATGAATCAGTTGAAAAAGTACATGTGACACAGGCAGGAAGGGTCTGTCAGCCTAATTTCAAGTATCTACAGTAAATTCTACTCATAACATAGAAAATATTTCTGTGCTGTTAGGCTTAATTTTTTATCGTTTATTTGAAAAATACAAATACAGATTGCTATTATGTGATATATTGAGCTTTAAATAATTTTGAAGAGAGGGGCTGTAGAACAATGAATTGTGTTCTTGCATTAATGTAAAATTCAACATACCTGTATTTGTGTCCTAGAAGATGTGTGCATAGTTTAGGCACATTTTTGTTGCAGCAACATTACCTCTGTGTCTGTTGAATGGAAAACTTTTGGTAGCATGTTACTATCTGCCTTGCTTCATTCAGTAGTAACCAGGTTAGGTATTTTCCATATACTCTATTTGGGTTCATTACAAATAAGGCCGTAAATATTAAATTAATCCAGACTTGTGATATGTATTACTCTTCTGGCAACTTACATCAATCAGATGAGAGTAAGGTTCTAAAAGAAAGAACTCAACCACATGTACTGTAGTGGATGTGTTTTTTAATCATAGTGTCTTTGTTTCCTAGGTTTTTTATGAAGAATTAAGAAGATGTGGCACAGAACATAACAGACCGACCCACCATGCCAGCAGCAATTACAAGCAGCAGCATGGAGCTGCACAAAGGCAGTACTATTTATATAATGAACCACGTAGATGATTGTCCACTGAAGTGTGAGGAACCAAAGAGTCGCAGGAACTCTGTCCCACCAGCTCAGACTCCAACAGCCAAGCACATGTTAGCATATATACCTAGGCCTCTGCTTAACTCCAGCAGATCGGAAAGCTTTCCTCAGAAGGTGAAAAACATTATTCACTATATGGACTTTCTGACTTTTGGTGAAACATTTACATTATCTGCAAGCAAAATACATTTAAGATTGCCACCTATATACACAACATTAACAAAAAGCCAGGATGTCTGCCAACAGGTTCAGATAGAGCAACTTTTTGTTAGAGAGAGAGATATAGATCTTGGAGTCAGACAAACATAGCAGTTTAGAAGATAACTTCCATAAAGATCCCATTTCTGCTGAATGAATTCTTGACTGCCTTTCAAACTTGTGAAGCCCTTACACGTGTCTGTGACATGCAGAGTGTGCTGTTTAGGGAAGGTGTTTTATGTGTGATACTTAATCACTTGGATTCATATAATCACCTTAGTAAAATCAGTATGCCAGATATTATAAACTACAAATACAGTTACAACATCCTCCCATGGAATATTTTCCAGAGGTTCCAGCACTTAGGTAGCTTGTCACTCATATACTTGCATGTATGTTTCCACTACTAATCCACTCTACTGGAGGTGCTTGACATATGTCATAAGGTCTATGACACATGTCTTTTTAAATGCTCTAAAATACAGATATATTGATGTGACTTAGAGAGCACCTTAAATGATGCTTGCAAAATGGACATCATTAAACTGCTCTAAATTTAAGATTACATTGCATCAGTTATGCAGCTGTAAACAGTTTGCCCTTATTAATAATCCTGATTTTCAGCATTGCAACAAGATTTCTGAAAGATCAAGTCTGTTTTACTTAAGGCAAAGGAACATGTGTTTATATATCCAGGTGAAAAGACAACCACACATGGTAAAATGCATTGTCAATACACAGGTTTAATTGACTAAATCAGATTTACTCTTTGTTTTTCCTCGCCAATGACCATTGAATCTAGGGTCTGTTTATATTTATTTATTTATTTATTGGCATTTGTTTACTTGGAAAGTGTGGATAATTTTATCCATTTTCAATGTGGAGATCTGGAGAGAAAAACTCCACAAATAATAGAATAGAAAATACTACTTACCCTCCTTACGCATTTGTTTTTCTGTCATGAAGATGAACTGCATGACAGATTTTTTTAAGCACAACACTGCAAGAAACATTTATGTTTTGTCTTAGCCATTGTTTCATTCACCCTCCTGTTTCATACCTATGCAGTACATGTAGGGGCAGTCTTCTGAATCACTGGTACCTTCCTAAGGCAAGTCTACAGGTCCTCATCAGGAGGATTGGCAAACAGCTGAAAATCAATGGCTATCTACACAAGAGGCAATTTAGAGAGGGCCTTCAACCATTAACCCACCTTCCTCACTAGGCCATTGTCTGTGTGTGTGTGTGTGTGTGTGTGTGTGTGTGTGTGTGTGTGTGTGTGTGTGTGTGTGTGTGTGTGTGTGTGTGTGTGTGTCTGTGATGACGTAGCATGCAATATCTTGCATTGATCTCTATAAGATGGAAACATAATGAAGCATGGAATCACATCACAAACGGTGCTTGCACAGCACATGGAGTACAGTCCATTGAAATAGGGAGTTAAAAATGCTGCAGTCTTAGCAAGAGGAAGGTAACTATGCTGCAGTCTAGCAAATGCTATGTAGCACCCTGTTACAGCTGCTAGACATAAAGCAGAAGTGACAATCCAACTGAAGTAAATAAAGCAATAGTGCAAAATATTTTAAAAAGTAAGAAGTAGCAGTAAATCTAACAGATCTGCTAATACAGGCCTAAGTGTTTTTTTTTTTTTACTTTCCTCTTCCCAGATGTGACTCATTAATCCTCTGAAAACCCTAGTTCTCTCCTACGCTTGGGAACTATTATTTTGTCAGTTGTGAATATAAAGTCCTCAAAAAAAAACATATTTCTTCCTTGAAAGAAACAAATGACCAAATTTCTATCTTTAGGATGATTTTTGTTCAGACTTACATTTCATCGTAATGTCTTTCAGTAGCTGTATTTCTTAGCCAGTATCAATACATCTCTGAAACTCCTTTACATTTTCTTCTGCCATTGGAAGCAGTGGTGTTAACCAAAGTACCTCTAATTCCTCTTTTTCTAGTTCTTCAAGCCTTTCTGGAAATTATATGTTATTCAACGTATCTGCCAAGTGCTTTTTATCATCTGGTCTATATTTCACTTTCAGACAATACTTCTGTAGCACAAGTAGTATAATCTGCATTCTTGAAGTTACTTTATACCAAATTGTTTTGCATGTTTTGCCAAGACTGTGTGGTCTTTTTCACCTGAACATCTTTACCACAGACATATTAATATAATATCTGATATATGCACACTAATGTTAACAGTTTCTCTTCTCTCTGAGCATATCTTTTTTATGCATCTGTAAATGCTATTGACCTACAACCCACTGGACCGTTCTCATGTAAGATATCTCATATCTTTCTGACTGGCATCTATTTTATCGGGTTAATTACATCATAGTGCTTTAATGTTGGAGCATCTGTCACTAATTGTCTTAAGCATGTCAAAACTATTTTCTATGCCTAACTCCAATCCCAGCCTGCATCTTGTGCTATCAGCCTTCTTAGAAACATATTTTCTGAGACAAGTAGGTACATATTTTGCAATCAGATATAAAAAGTTCTGTAATGCCTCTTTCTCTTCTCACCTTGCTTGGATTTTTTTCTAAAACAGATTTTTGTCTCTGACATTAGAAAATGACCCATATATTTCAGAATTTTCACTCTGATTTTACATTTGGTCTGTGATATTATTTAACTTGAAATTATATTGTCATAATCAATTCAGCATCTGCATCAGTCTATTGCCATGCTCTCCTTGTGACTGACTCCACAATAACAGATGATCAGTGATGTTTACATAAAAACTTTCATGTATAGGGACAACAGTTCTTTAAGACACTTATGCTGCTGGTGAAATACCAAATGGAAATCCAAGAAATATGTACCTTCCTAAGGGCGTATTAAAAGGACACAGTTCAGAGCTCACTTTCCCCTACCCTTATTTGTCACTAGCCCTGGTTTACGTCTACTATAGAGAAAAAACTTAGCATTAGTATTACTGAAACTGCTTGTTCATCTGTAAGCAATTGATAGTGCTCTCTTTTATACACTCTCTTCAGATCATGGGGAGAAACACAAATGCAAATCTTGTCTTTTTTTTTTTACAAGAGTGCCCATAGTGTTCACATATTCTATTGGATGTAATTGTTTCTTAAGAACTCAAGATGAGAATAAGTTAACAGTAGAGTTGCAGTTCTTTCTTCAAAGTCATTTAGTCCCAGTTGTTTAAATGTATTTTCTGATAGGATACTGCATTCATCATCTATGACTATTTTAAATTCTACTTTCTGTCCATTAATTATCAGTATTTCTTTCTAGCAGTTTGACCTGCATACCTGCCTCAGTGCCTCTGATGTATTTTTAGTCTTCATCTTTACTAGTACAGTTCCATTGTACAGGTTAATTTTCTTATTTCCTTCAACAATATGCAAATTATCTTGAAAACACTTGTTTTCTCCACATACACACCCTTACAGAAAAATACATTTTTTTTCTGGCATTAAAACTGGACACTACCTCCTGTTATGGTTATAGCAACACCTACTGCAAGGTTTAATTAAAATGTGTGATCATTCTAGCTCCATTTTTGGATTCTCGCTCTTGTACTATTCTCTTTTTTATATACATTACTTTTACAACATATCTTGCATTTATTTTTCATATGTTGCTTTATTATTTGACTGACATTTTGTTTTACCACATTTTAGTAATTAGTTAATTCTTTTAACTGTACACTAGTAATTTCATTCGCTCTGTGCACATCCACAGTGTTTGATAAGATCAGGCCTATTTCTCTTAGTAATTTATGCAGCTCACCTAAATTCACAGTATCTGACCCTGTTGCTCAGTACAATCACATAGCATCTGGGCACTCTGCAGGACCTTTTGATATTCAAAAGAACAGTCATAAATGCCAAGTTTTTTTTTAGATGATAGTAATTATGAAATGGTTATCAAAGAGCTGCTATTTTGTTCTTCTTCTCTTTAAAAAGTGCAGTAGTTCAGTACCTTTATGGCTTCTTTGCTAGCAGCATACAAGGATGTTACACACTGAACCAATTTGATTTTCTCATCTAATCCACTCACAATGAGGAATAAATCAATTTTCTAGATCAAAAACTTTGGATTTTTTCATCAAGTGTCCATGAAGTACTAGTACTTCAGGAGGGTACAGTTAGGCCATATTTGTACTGAAAATTATACTTCTATAGTTCCACATGCAGAGACTCTTTGAAAGCAAATATGTTTCTTCAGTCTTGCAGATGTGTATTTTTTTTTGGAGGAAAGTGCAGTCTTCACCAATCTTTCATACAGTGTCATATGAGAATACTTAATAAAATAATGTGGAAAGACAATAGATGTGCTCTTAACTCCATGAAATCTATAATCAACTGATTTTATTGTGCATCACTTGCCATGCAAATATCTGGTGTTAACTAATTATCCTTAAAGCTGTATACCCACATATACTAGTTAAACATGTTTCTATATATGAAAAAATAGTCCTGTAAGTTGTTGTCGTTGTTGTTGTTGTTTCTTTCAGCTTATCCCGGTTAGGGGTCACCACGCCGGAACTCCGGTCCGCTAATATTTGGTAATGGATTTTTACATGCCGAGTTACCATCCCTGACACACAACCTTCAACAAAGGCACGCCCATTCACGCATGCCTCCACACAGAAGACGCTCTAGCTGAGAATCGAATGTGACAACATCTTGCTGTGAGGTGACAATGCTAAGTGATGTACAAAATTGTAGATGACTGATGTTTAACAGTTCTGAGTGCTAATATTTATATCCTAGAAAGAAACAGTGTGATCACCTGGCAAAAAAAATCACATAGTGTAAGGTTGGTGATGTTTTAGTTAGAGAAAGAGGATAAGAAAGTTATAATGAAAACATGGTGCTTACACTACTGGCATTTATAATTTTAGATTCATGGCCAGTGATTTCCAGAAATTTGGCCCATATTGTCACAGTAGGAATTTTTGTTTCACATTATCTCATGAAAGTAATATGATGCTTTTTTAAGGTAAAGACAATACATGTTTTTACTTCTTTGTTATGCATATTTCTTTAGAATTTTGAAAGTTCCATCTGCTGAGTTGACACAATAAGAAAATGTGGAGACCAAATGCAATAAACCATCCAGGGTATGATGCACCACTGCATACTTAAACGTCTCCAAATGAAGCAATCCATTTCCAGCCTCTGGCCCCACCTCTTTTCCAATACAGCCATTTTACACTGTACTTAAGTCATAAATGCATATTCCATGATTTTAAAATTCCTAGATGAGGTGCATTTAGACTTCTTGACCCAACTGGCTTTAGTCACTACATAAACATAAAAGTGATGATAGAGAAATTCCAGCTGACTTGTTTAGTAAAATAAGCAATTCAAAATATATGTTAATAATTGTCAACGTGAATTGTTTTAGTAAATCTCTAATAGTAACTGATGTGTGTGTGTGTGTGTGTGTGTGTGTGTGTGTGTGTGTGTGTGTGTGTGTGTGTGTGTGTGTGTGTGTGTGTGTAAGAAAGAGAAAAAGGATATATGTACATGTGGGAGAGTGCAACTGTATTTAGATAGGCATTTATAGTCTTGTTGTCTAACAATTATCTAATTATTTCTTTCCTTAGACTCCTATTTTCAAAAAGACAAATTGGCTACCAGCAGTTATATATTTAAAAGCTATCCCTTAGTTGTTAGTTTACTGATGCATATATAATAGCATCTGCTGACTGTCTTATAGATAAAACAATACTGAATGCTTTGTTTCCTAACATGTGCCTGATAATGTCTATAATAATGCCTATTTCATATTTTCCTGCAGCCCGACACTGTAATAGTTACAGACACTATATCAGATGGCAGCAGTCAAGCAG
This sequence comes from Protopterus annectens, assembly GCF_019279795.1. Classification (NCBI taxonomy): domain Eukaryota; kingdom Metazoa; phylum Chordata; order Ceratodontiformes; family Protopteridae; genus Protopterus; species Protopterus annectens. The sequence continues at coordinate 1,491,264,750 of NC_056741.1, read as the reverse complement.
GTGAAGTAATTCCAGAAAACAACTGTGGAATATTTTCTACCTATATTCCTTTATCATTTGGTACACATACTGCAAATGACTTTGCAGCAATGCACAGAAAACTTAGTATACCAGAACCTGCAAACTCCCTCTCATCACCACCTATAAAACATCGTCCAAGTGTATCCATCAACACAGATGAGTTACCTAAGTACCATCGAGTTTCAGTCAATGACTCATGCATGCAAGGCAATAACACTTCTAAGATTTACCCTAGGCATGCACTTAGTGTCCCAAACATCCCCAGCTCTACCAGAAACCGTACCTCAACTCGTAATGCTATCTCTGCACCAAACATGAGTTCTAAGAAGTCATCACAGAAGAGATGCAAGTTTGCAACTGAAAAGCAGCCTTTTAATGCTAAAAATAGGCAGCAGAGACAGAGGTATGTGACCAAAGATGGAAAGTGTCGTGTGAATCTAGGACACATTGAGGATAAAAAACGGTTCATTTCTGATATCTTTACTACTATGGTAGATCTGAAATATCGCTGGTTTCTGTTTGTGTTCATGATGTGTTATATTGTGACATGGGTTATCTTTGGAGGCATTTATTATTTAGATGCATGGCTAAGGGATGACATTAACCATGTAGAAGACCCTGAATGGAAACCTTGCTTTATAAATGTAGATGACTTCACATCTGCCTTACTCTTCTCTTTAGAAAGCCAAAGAACAATTGGCTATGGATCTAGACTAGTGACAGCCTACTGTAGTGAGGGAGTTATTTTACTTATGATACAGTCTATAATTGGATCTGTGATTGATGCATTAATGGTGGGTTGTATGTTTGTCAAGATTTCCAGACCGAAAAAGAGAGCACAGACTCTTATATTCAGTAAAAACTGCGTCATTTCTCACAGGGATGAAAAACTCTGTCTGATGTTCAGGATTGGAGACTTGAGGGACAGTCATATGGTGGATGCAAAGATAAGAGCCAAGCTGATTAAGTCAAGGCAGACAAAGGAAGGAGAATTTATTCCTTTGGAGCAATCAGAAATTAATCTTGGTTATGACAATGGAGAAGACAGACTATTTCTTGTGGAGCCTCAGATCATTTGCCATGTTATAAATGAGCACAGTCCCTTCTGGGAGATGACTCCAGAGTCTCTAAAGAGGGAACAGTTTGAAATAATTGTTATACTGGAAGGCATTGTTGAAGCTACAGGTTAGTGTCTTAGCTATTACTGGACTTTTACTCTTGATAAACATTCATTTCTAATTTCAGTATATTACCAGTGAACAGGAATCTATGTTACTGCCCTACTATTCTTAGTACTAAAGTAGTCATGTATAAGGTTGTTGTGTTAAATAGAAATTCATATATCTGTAATATGCTGGCGCAGATGTCGCATTACGTTCCTACTGGGCAAAACTAGACTGCACATCTAAGCAGAGATGCCAGAGTTACAGCATATCTCAGGTTAGAGAGTTGCCCTGTTCTCTCGTTATAAAAGATTTGGGGCAGTAAATCTAGTGGAAGATGACAACTTCACAGAGAACAGATTTGTTCTTTTATTGTCATTCTCCTACACTTTGATATCATTCTTTACTCAAGCTTTTGACCACAGATAATGTAACTCTGTTACTTTACCAGTAATATGCTACTAGTACGCAAGTTCATCTAATCTAGTTTCAATGTACAATTTAAGAAACAATTCCTGTACTCTGTTTAATGTGTGTATGTGTGCAAATGTGTGTGTGTGTTTGCATGTATATTAAATATGGTACAAACTATTGTGGCAATTCTTTGTAAAAGACCTTTTAATCAAATCTACCAGAATGAAAAAGTAACCCCCCCCCCAAAAAAAAAAAAAACACACTTCAAAAAAATAATAATATAAACATAATTTTCTGCACCTCCCTTTCAGGATAGGAATCACTTTCACTCCCCAGTAAACAGTTATCATCTCCAAGATCACTTCATCCCAGAGAAAGACCACACAAATGCCATTTTGATAGGACGCCCTTGGTTAATTATCATTTGGTGAACTCAAACCTTTTTTGAACTGTATATTCTGTATACATGCATCTATACATACATCTGTGTGTGTGTGTGTGTGTGTGTGTGTGTGTGTGTGTGTGTGTGTGTGTGTGTGTGTGTGTGTGTGTGTGTGTGCGTGTGTAGGTATGTATAGAGAAAAGATAGAGAGACACACACACACACTCAGGCCCAAACACACACACACATATACACAGGATGGATGGCTAGATTAGATATATAGCTAGATAAATAGATTCACAAGCACAAACACACGAAATATGTATTTTCACATGCAGAGAGCTTTGTCATCTACACTTTCCGATTAAGGCTGTAATTGTACTAGCCTGCCTCTCTAATAATATATTCTTTGTGGTGAAATAATTCATGGACAGGATATTAAGTGGTAAGAAGTGCAGTGCTACATTGCTTTCTCTATCCTTTAGTTTGTAATTTAATCCCACGGTCCTTCCAGTCCACGTTAATTTGTGGAAACTTTCATAACTAAATTTATGTGCTGCTTTATTACAGGTGAGGGATTAGACATGGTAAAATGTCTGTCATACACAGCACTACTTTTAACCCTTCAAAATTATTCAAGAACATTGTAACTGTAGTATCACAGTATATGTATTATGTTATCTTAGCTTGAATACATAATGGGTCTACAGTCATAACCAATTTATTGTGTTGTTTGAGATGTATACCAAGAAATTCAACTTGAGAGTGAAGCTTGAGGGGCAAATCTTGGCATTCATGTTGAGAACACATAATAAGGATTATGATCTGAGAGACCTATTCATAATTCATGCTCCATGTACTGCCAGTTACAGAAAAAAGAAGTGTAAGAAGTGTTTTATTAATTTTACTGTCTTTCAAACCCTTGAAAAGCCAGTAAAACACTTAGCACTGCCAAAGAGATAGCAGGAAGGAATTAAGTGCCTCTCTGAAGAATAAATGGCTTTAAAAGTTAAGACACTTCATTTTGCTACACTTTTTGTCTGTAAGGTTGTCAGAGCAAATTATCTAACAGCTTTTAAAGCTGCTTTACCTTCTGCCACTGTTCTTTGCTGACTGATACTGTCTCCTATTGATCCCTAACAGGAGGCCTAGTATTAGCAGTGCTTAACAAAAATACTTATTAAGCACCTTTCTGATGTCAGAAAAATACTTAACAAACTTGTCTTTTTCCAGTTTTTGCATAATCATAACATTCCTTATTGGAAGAATTATATTTTTTTATTTAGAAAAATACTTAAACCCTCTCTCAAGGTAGTTGCACAATACCATTTTGATATATGAAAAAAACATAGCAACAAAATGCAATAATGTCACAGATCATTATATTGAGTTACATGCAAGGAAAAGGCCGAAATAATGTGCGATGGAAAATAAGAGCCTTGTTTATTTATTGACTTATTGCATTTGGCTCACTGAGGAGACCTAATAAATGAAAAGACAGATAACATATTTGATGATTTCAAATATACTCAAGAAAGGCAAATATGAAATACAAAGAGCATAGAAAATAAAAAACAAAGTAATCATGAATCAAAAGTTGACACCATAACAAGATATATCAAATGCAAATGAAATATTGGTATAATCAAATACCAGATAAGCCAAGCAGTTAACATTGGAGCAACCTATGCCATTTTATTAAGGTATTACTGGATGTTGTCTGCTTTGTATGGCAAACACATATGTGCCAAATCCAAGTATCTTTTTACAGCTAAGTAGTTTGGAGCATGTGGATTTTTTGTAAATTAAATACTATGATACTGTTTACCCGCAAGTTTACATTGTGTGAATATCTCACCTGCTCTTAAGTTTTTAAGTTCTGTATATTAAGAATGTGCTTAGTTATAAACTGGTGATTTTTTTCAATTGCTAAGACAAATGGCATACAACTAGATATAAAAAATAAATCTGATAATCTCAAAAAATATTTTTGTGGACACTGATGAGATTTTTTTTCCAATGAGAAAGTATGCTATAATCACAAAAGGTTAGCCTCTTCACTGTTATAAAGGTTAACTATTTCCAAGCAATAGTGCAACCTGATAAATGTGATTATTTTTAAAAGTGAAAATCAGACTACATGGCACTTTAATATGAAAGCATTATTAAGAAATAAGACATTTTCTCAGTAGTTTGTCTACAGTTTGTAAATACTCACCATAACAATAGATGAATGACTCTGTCTCTGACTTTCATTGTTATCACAGAGGTTTATCAGCCCTCAAGAATTATAGTTAGGCATCCTCATTATGTACTTTTTCTGAGAATTTCTACAAAACTTTATAAGCCAAAGAGTACAGTTGATAATAACTGTTTAAACTACAGTGTATTGTATAGAGCTATACAAAACATGCTTCCCTGATGGAAATATAACTCTAAAAATAACCTTTTTTCATTTAATAAGCGCCAACAGTTGAAAATACTGTGACCCTTATCAAAGTGTATAGTGGTGACATTTTGAAGGCTTAGTAAATTTTATATGATAGGTGGGTGGTTTGTGCAGTAGTTTGAAATGTGAGTACAAAATATACATTGCTGGATACACCCCTGCCAGCCCTGACTACGACTGCTAATTGACTCCAGATTTTCTCAGCACTTGACCTCACTTCCCCTTGCCAGCCAACAGATGCCCTACTCAGCTGTTGATCATTTAACCCTCACACACATACACACATACCCCTAAGACTGTGGCTGCTAGCTAACCCACGTTAAAAAACATATTCTTGGATATAATGTTTCCATCTACAAAAACATAACAAATTTGCACATGATATAATTCCACACCGTCAGATCACAGATCTGTACAAAAAAATATATATATTTGAACTGTACCTCAAAGAGCAGAAGAGAAAATACTCAACTGGAGGTCATAGTACATAGCTTTACCAAATGTAGGAGAGATGTGTTGTGTAAGAGCAAACCCAAAAACAACAGCTACTCTAAACGTATGAGTGCAGAAATATTGCCACAGCCCCTTCAGTTTCATTGAATGCTGAACCATATAAAGCAGTATCTTCCCACACATCTCTAAATCTGTACTGTTTGTGGCATTACTCAACACAGCAAAACACAAAAAGCCTTTGCAGCCAAATCAGAAACTTAAATAGTAGTAAACACAGCCTTATAACAGCTACCAGAAAACATACCCAAACATGGAGAAGGAGACAGGGAACTAGCTCTGCTCCAGCACAAATTAACTCATAAATCTTCTGTTATGATAAGTATTCACATAGTCTGTAGATTATAATGGTCTTCATCTTTGTCTCTGCACTGTTACCATACATACATGGAAGCTGTATATCTGTAAACCTAGAGGATGCCCCATCATGTGTACCCAGAAGGGCCACTGTAGCAACACCTCCATCCTTAGCTTGGCAATCAAACATGTAATGTTTATTACATGTACTTATAGACAGTCAAGCTGCCACCTTACCTATTTATTCAACAGAAACCCTTCTAGATAACCTACCCTACTTGAAGCCTCTAAGGAAGGTGTGTCTGCTGAGTGAATTTTCCAACATAATCTGGGCAAATAAGGCAAAAAAAAAAAAAAAAACAGAAAATTTCCTAACGACCTAGTTCCTATTACTACACACTGCTCGTTATTGTTTTGGGTCCATCAAATCTGAAAACATTTCCCTACAATCATGAAGGTTACTGAAAACAGAGAATTAGAATCTTTGTTTTAAATAAATTATATATATATATATATATATATATATATATATATATATATATATATATATATATATATATAATTATTGGCACAAAGGAAGGCTATGTAAATAAAGCCACCCTGCATAAAAAACTGTATAAAACACAAGCACAGATAGTTGCATGCCAATCAGCCTTTTAAGTAACTCTTGTAAAATGGTCCATTGTGATACTACATAAGACAGAGCTGCATAAAAGGGGCAATATGATATGTTCCAGCATGTTTTTGCCAAGGGCAGTTCCCTGAGAAGAAACTTAACTAAATATCTGGAACAGTGACTCTTAAAAAAGGGATACTGGTCAACATGTTGATGTCTTATTTTTGACAGGAGTAGCCCTCTCAATAGCTTCAGTCATGCATTTCTTTTAGATATGTTTATCACATTTAAAACTGATGGAAGACTTGTGTTGTGGATTAAAATGGCTAAGAAGTAGAACACAGAGAGACAGTCAACAGAAATATTTCTTTGGGTCCAAGAAGACTATTCAGTTCTGAGGCAGCAACGGGGTATCCACTGGGTCCTTTTTATTTACTTTGAATGTAAATTATATTTTCATACCAAGGTCATTCTGAAAGACAAAATAGACTGATCAAGGTAGCCCCTGTAATAATGGGACTTCAGGAAATAATGAAGATGTCAGATTTGTTGAATGATCTAATGGAACTGATCTGAAGCCACTGGTTTACTCTCTTTTTTTAATTTCTTCAAGTCTTTTGGGTTTCTGATACCATAATGAAAATGGACCCCTTTCCTAAGTCAAAGTATGATTAAAGTTCATAAAATTATTTTTGTTTCAATCTTTGATGTTAACTATAAAGTGCTCTTCATAGCACCTGCTATGTGCCCAGTATGGACTCCTTCTGCAATTCATATGGAGTTACATGTATCGGTAACATATCTAAGTATGATTTTACATTCTTTTTTATAAGACCCATTACTCCTATCTGGGCATCCTTCTTCCACATTGCCCTCATTTCTGCCTGCAAATCCTGGTATTTTATGACTTTGTGTCTCTCTGTATGTAAAACACACTGTAGTCACTGGGTGTAGCAATTTCAATGATCAACACTACTTTTGTCTTCTTTTCATGGACTATTATATCTGGTTTTCTAGCATCTATTTTTTGAACTTGTTGGTAATGGATGATCCCATGTGATATAAACTTTTTATAATGCTTTGTGGCACTTTTCCAGTGTTTTTCAACTACTTCAATATTATAACGTTTGCACAATCCCCAATGCAGCAGTCTTGCCACATTATTATGCCTTTCAGTATACAGTCCTTCTGCCATTAGTATGTCACAACCAGCAACAAGATGTGCAACTGTTTCCAATTCTGTTTCACAGAACCTACATTTGTCTGTTTCTCTCACATGTTCAATGGATTTTGTAAACCAACGTATACATAGTCCAATGTCTTGGGTCACCAATATTAACCTTCCATCTTTTAGTTTAAATTCACCTGTCCTTAACCATTCCAGCATTTGATCCTCATCAGCATGAGGTTGTTGCAAGAGTTTTCTATACTTGCAACTATATTTATGCATTTTTCACATTTCTTGCCTTTTCATCTGATCCTTCACCATATGTTTTTTTTTTGTTTTTTGATACATTCAGTTGCTGCCTGATTTTTTATCTACTTCTGTTTTGATTTTCCCATTTGACAAAGACATGCTTCTGCTAAACTAAGCAGGAAAATCATCTTAGACTTACCCACCTCATGTTTTAAAACTTTCACTACATTTGGGTCTTGTGAGGTCAGCAGATATGTATGCAGACATACAATTGCAGATCTATACATGTAATCAATTTCAAGGAGGCCCATACGTCCTTCGGAATGGGGAATATATAGTGTTGTATACACTGATTTTTATAAATCATTTAATAAGCATGAATCATCCTTCTTGTTTTTCTGTCTAACTGATTCAACACCTTTTGGGGCCAGTCAATCACTCATTCCAAAAGTGTAAGTTAAGACAGGAAAAGCAAATTGGTTTATAGCTTTCACTTTGTTCCTCGATGTGTCAGCACTGTTTTCAGTATTAATTTTAGTCTTTTAAAATATTCCTTACTAACTTTTATTCACATTTTTTTCATGTTTATTGTTGATCCTTTGCTAATTCCCAAAAATGTATACACTTCCTCTTGCTCAAGTTCTTTTACATCACATTCCTGTCTCAGGCTGATGTTTTCTTGGTGCTGCAGCTTTCCTGCTTTAAAGGTTGCATTTGCACATTTATCAAGACCAAATGGCATTCTTATATAATTTGAAAAAGTTTTGGCCACTTGCAGTTGTGCTTATAGTTCCTCATCTGATGAACTATAGAGTTTTAAATCATCCACAAAAAGAAGATGAGAAATCTTTACACTTTGTTGTTTTTTGGGAAACAAATTGTAGCCATGACCTGTTAAGTAGACAACTTAATGGGTTAAGGGCAAGACAAAAGAGCAGTCTGGAATATCCCCCTTTGAATTTTTATCACTGGAATAACAATTTGTCCTTCATCATGGCTCAATTACAAAGTGGTTTGCCACTGTTTCATGGTCGCTGTAATGTAATTGATCAGTGTAATCCTTCCTTCACAGGTATTCCATAACTTCAGCTTATATTTTTTAACTTGCACTTTACTAATCTTCTGTTCTACAATCCCACTTTGTGATCTTATTTTTTGTATTGTGAAATTTTCCAAATCTGGATGTCTTTGCCTGTATTTCTCTTTGAATATCTTTGGGACTGGTTTTTTTTTTTTTTGTATTGATTAATTTGGCTTTCTCCTTTGCATAAATATTGCACCATATCAGATCTCTCTTTGTTTCCCATGTCCATACTTCCTTTTTATACCTTTCAAAAATGTCTACATTTTGTTCTTTATATTTTTGCACTTCCTCAGTCACTTCTTTTTCCAAATGGCTCAAGGTTTCTTGGTAGGTATAAGATTTTTCATAAATCATTTGCATTGTTTGTTTGTGTCTTTCGGCTTTTCCCAGTTAGGGGTCGCCACAGCGGAACTCCGGTCCGCTAATGATTGGTAGTTGATTTGTACGTGCCCAGTTACCAGCTCTGACGCACAACCTTCAATGAAGGTACGCCCATTCACACATGTCTCCATGCAGAAGACGCTCTAGCTGATAATCGAACCGGACAGCACCTTACTGTGAGGCGACAATGCTACCGCAGCACCACCACCATGAACATAAAGTTTTATTTGAAGCTTCTGACAGTTTTTCTTGTACAAGTATTTTCTTTCCCCTAATTTCTCTCTTAATCTTTTTGTATAGCTTCTGACTGTAAATTCTAGGTTTCTTCCATAATGGTAACAATACATCATTTCTTTCTTATCCTTAGTAGTCCACTCTATCATCTTTATGGGTTTTTTGGCCTATCAGTTTTTGCGATTTTTGTGGACTACTGCTTCCTTCTATAATGGTGGGGGGACATCCTCCCCCTGAGCCTGGCCTATCCCCATTGTAAGAATGTTTCCATGTCTTGAGGACTCAGACTGTCATTTTTTTCCAGTCCTAGCACCCGTGTGCCTACCAGGATTGGGCCCTTTTTTATCCTGGGTCTTGTGCACCCAACTATCTTTTTCATTTTTTAACATATTTCTGTCCATGATATATGCTATTTAAAATACAGTCTATATATCAATGTTGGCTTGGTGAGATTTTGTGAAAAACAGGGTCTGCCTTATGAAGGTACTCACCACGGCTTAAGAATGAATTCAGTTCCAACCATACTACTCTCCCTTGCTTGCTGATTTATCATCTCTCCATTATTCTCCAATGTTACTTTGATGAATGTAGGCAAGATAACATGCAATACAGACTTATGTATGGGTGGGATGAAACTACCCATTGTAGATACGAATAAGTACCTAGGGTTATTAAAGTCCCCAGATGTAATTTTGGTCCCCAAATTATGGACTTTATTCATTAAATAAGCAAATTGGGGTATTATAATGCAACTTTAAATCTAGATTTGAGGACATAATACTTAAGCTGTTTAGATCTAGATAATAATATTGTGCAGCTTTCCAGAGTCCGTGCACAAATGTGATATTGTATTGAGGGAAAGGATTCAGAGGTGCTAGACCAAAAGGACTGGCAGCCTGGCCACTTCACCATAGTAGGAGAGATTGAATGTCTTCCCAACCCTTGGTTGAGCATGTGGTGAACATGGTTATAAATCATCCAGTGCACTTATTCAAGCTGCAACTCATTGCTGTTTCATTAAAAATCCCTACCAATGTGGTTTCTATTCATTTGCTGACAGTAATTTGAAAGATTTGGAGATTTTAGTTTTCTCAGTGGCTGTGTAACTGTGGAGTTAGTATATATAAGGAAGAGGATAACATGATGATGGGGTGAAGGTCCACATGAAATTTTTTTTTTTTTTGCTTTACACATTCAGTTGTGGATTTGCCCAATTGGTTTCATCTGGATGAAGATTCTACCAGGTGCATCTCAATGAAATTAAGTAGACGTGATTGAAGAGGTTAGGGCAGTTTTCATTGTCATATAGAAGAATGAGAGGTGATCTCTTAACAGCTTGTAAGGCTGCCAGGGTAAATTACTTGTTTGAATGCCTGTATTTGTTTTCATACCTGAAAGCATTGTGTCCTGAGGGATAGTCACCACACATCAGTAGCAACAAGCTGGAACTCATCAAAGATAACACTCATCCCCTGAAAGTATACGGAATAATCCATCTAGCTACATGAAGTATGCTGAGTCCATCTTTTCTTTTAAGGCATTATAAGGTAATGGAGAATAATGTATATGAAGGTATCTGAAGTGACAGATAAAATGGAATTTTTTTTGTTCCCCAATCCTGATGACAACTATCTAGCCCTTGGTTCCTGGTTACTCTATTCTTCTTAACTTTATCATTTTTATTGTTGACTATATAACAAAGCTTTTCAACAATACAATTGAATACAAACATTTTCACAGATAATATTCCTCATTTGTCTACCTTATTATACAGAATATTTGTCACAATACACATAGCAGAAAAATCCATTTACATCATATTAGAATAAAACAACATTTCTTTGCATTTCTACTCATTCTTACCTCATGCATAACCATAGCATCCCCCATTTGATCTGTATCATTCTTTCCCCAAAGTTTCCCCAATTATACATTTCACTGTGTATTAAGAACCATATGCAAAATTCACAGTACTCCACTTACCCACCTCTCAGAAGCTAAGCTCCAACTCAAAGATGGCCGCCATTCTATAAGCACTGCAGTACTTCAGCTCTCCAAATACCAGAGAAAAAAATCAACCCTGTGGATGCACACTTGGAGTTAATCTACTAATTGGCAGCAATTATTAAACTACTAGAAGTCAGTTATCTTTCTGAGGAAGATAAATTGAAAGAAAATACTTGGTGACAACAGGATTGGAACTAATTGTTAGGTTGACTCTGAACAGAGCACCAAACAAAGGACTGAACTACCTCACTTCTGAAACTTTTCCTTGGGAAATAACTTTATCTGCAGCATCGCAAAATGTCAAAAGAAGATAAAAATATGGATACTACAACTACCAAAACTAAGCTGTCAGCATTACAGTCTCCGGAGAAGGAATCTATAATTAAGAGACAGAAAACAATCAAACAGCAAGAGACTACAAAAACAGGGGTAACAACGAAATCTGATCAACAGGTCACAATGGAAGAAATTAAAACTGCATTACTACCTATACAGGAAGCCTTAAAAGATCTAACATCCCAAACACAAACATTTAGTGACACATGCAACCGGATTCTTGCAAGAATGGAGAAAGCGGAAACCAGAATAGCAGCAAATGAAGACAACATAATAATACTCACTAAAATAACTGAGTCCCATGAGGCTGACATTCAAATGATGCAAAACAAAATTCTGGACTTGGAAGCAAGATCGAGACGTAACAACATAATTATCAGAGGGATCCCAGAATCAATCCAATATAATGATCTGACCACTTCCATTATACAAATATTTGAAATACTGCTTAAGGACTCCGTGGCTGTTAAGCAAATTGTCATAGAAAGAGCGCATAGAGCATACAGGGACTCTCAAGCTTCAAATACACCCAGACCTGTGTATGTCAAAATATTAAACTACCAAGATGTGAGCAAAATACTTCTAACCATTAAAAAATCTGGTGGATCTATAACATGGCAAAACTATAAAGTCTCCATAGCACAGGATTTACCAACACAAATAAGGCAGTCTAGACAAATGCTGGCTCCATACTGTAAGTTTCTGATTGATAAAAACATTAGATTCCAAATGAAATATCCTAATAGTTTAATTTTTACTGTTGATGGCATTAAGTACTCTGTAAGTACGAAAAAAGAAGCCAGACCTACCTTTTTGAAGCTTTTCAAGGCTCTGCCACCGTCGGAAATGTGAACAGTCCATCTAGGCTTTCTTCAACATTAGCGTGAATGGGATTCTTCATTTACGATGATCCGAGGCTTTGGAATCCTTTGTCTGTTCTTGTTTTTTCAGCAGGCCAGGAAAATCTCCGTTTTATCTCCTTATCTCGTTTTCCCAGCTGAAACACGAAGATTCCACGAAGTTTTATGACTCTAGCGAGCGCTTCTGACCCTCGAGGCAACAGGAAATGTGTTAAAGGAAGCAGGGGGACCGTTTTCAGCGTGGTGCAGCCAGGAGGTCCGTTCGCGAATTGGTTCCCCCATCGCGAGCGCGAAGGAAGGAAGTAGAACTGCCTGAACTGATGCAACTGCTGAGAAGAAAGAAGAGCTACTGAAAAAAAAAAACGAAGTTTTATGGACTTATTTAAGGGTAAAATGACTGCAGGATGTGTAATGAAGCCGAGTGGGTCAGGTAAATGCTAAGTGAATGGTTTGATTGTTAAAGAAGGAGATTGTATGGCATAGTGGTGGTTTAAGGTAATGTAGTCTTTATTTTCTTTCTCTTTCTTGCTTTCTCTCTATTCTTGCTCTTTTTCTGTCTTGTTAATAATTCTGTATCTCTCATGCTTCATCCTTTTAGAGAGAGTGTATCATCTGTAATTAGATATTGATGTAAGCACATTTAGTTCAACAGAGGGAAAAGATATGGTGACAATAATAAAGAACATGCAATAAGATGGTTTAAGATGTGTTAAATAATCCATCTTCCTCCCCTTCCCTCCTTTTCTTATGTGCTCTCTTTCTGTTTCTTTAACCTCTTTATTCTTCTCTTTTTCTTTACTTACTGTTACAACAAGTGAATGTGCATTATAGTTTTATTTTTAACTGCAATGATTTCGAAATATCAGTATGGTACTTAGTAAGATTATTTTGGAGAAATATAGCTGACTACAATAGTCAGATTATTTAAACAAAATGTATAACAACTGTGTGCTTAGTATGTGAACTGATATTTAAAATGTTATAGAACAAGAAATTATAATGATTGTATGCTAATGCTGAACATAAAGACTGATAGAAGTGAATTATTCTGACTGTTAGGCACAATTAGTTTATATGTATACTGGGGAAAATGTACAGAGCTGTAGTTACTTGTGTGCAGTGTTTAGTAGGGAATGTCTGGTTTAGGCTTTGTAGACGTAGATGTAGTTGGTGCAGGTTTTTTGCATGACATTTTATTGTTAATTAGTAGATTTGGTAGATTAGCTTCTCGGGGTGTTTTAAGCAATGTGAAAAGCCTATGTTCATCCTGGTCCAGAGGAATAGTGGATAGGCACTGGGTAGGGATGGGATGGCAGTTTTGCTTCCAAATAATTTACGAAATGCCAACACTTGTCAATCTAAGGTGGTCAAAAAAAACTTGATATCGATGTACATTTTTTAGTAGCTTTGAATGTGGATAATAGAATCCTGGAATGTTAAAGGACTCCAGAACATGAAAAAAGGAAGCTGTTTTAGCATCTATTTTTAAATCAATAGCAGGTTTTATCTTATTACAAGAAACGCATTTGACTAATGACCAGTGGGAGACAATGAAGGATAAGAAATGGATTAGGAAGATTGTGGCGGCGGAAGGGACAACAAATAGTGCTGGGGTAGCAATTATAATTAAGAATCACTTTCAAGGAGAAATTTTGGATGAGAAAATAGATAAAGAAGGCAGATGGTGTTTGGTGGTTCTCAAATCCGACTGTTATGATAAACCTATAGTACTTATATGTGTATATGCCCCTAATGTGAACCAACATTATTTTATAACTTCAATTTACTCCATTTTACAGTCATATAATAACTGCTACATAGTGATGGGAGGTGACTGGAACTCATACCAAGATTCTAAACTTGATAAGTTAGGGGCTTCTACAGCTTTTAATAAGCAGGCAATGGTAGTGTTGAAAGAACTGAGAACTGATTTCAAACTGTATGACCCTTTTAAACACACAAATATACAAGCAAAGGCAGAGAACTTTACCTTTTACTCTAGCTGCCATAAAATGTGGTCGAGAATTGACTTTTTTTTAATTTCAGAAGTATTGATTTCACTTGACCCCATGGTTTCTAATCAAGCTAGGCAGCTCTCTGACCATTCTAAGATAACTTTAACTCTAAATACCAAGATTATGAACATTAAAAGCCATTGTGGATATAATTGGTCCTTAAACCCATACTTATTGACCAAAGAGGATATATTACAAGAAGTCAAGGAGATACTTAAACAATTATTGTACAATATTCCCCGAAATAGACATCCAATAGATATAGAATGGGCTACAACTAAAACGTTGTTAAGAGGATTATTTATTCAGAAAGCTACATATTATAAAAAATTACAAAATAAGGAACAACTGGATTTGGAAAACAAAATACAACTATTGGACCAGGAGTTGATGAGGAACTATAATGAACAGACAGAAACTGAGTTATTAAGAAGTCAGAAAGAGCTGTTTCTACTGCATAATAGAAAATTGACACTTTATGAACAAAGAAGTTTAGTAAAGTATGCAAATCATATTCAAACTCCCTCGAATGCTTTAGCCCGTATTATTAATCAGACGAAATCAACACGATTAATTACTGAAATAAATCATAACAATACTATATATACTGACAAGACAGATATCATGAAGATTTTTGAACAAATTTTTAATCAGATGTACGGTGAGCAGCAAGCACACTTCCAAGATAAAGATAGGAAAGAATTTCTACAGAAAATTATTTTTCCTAATATTGACAAGGACTCTCATAGAGAATTAATTGCACTGATTACAGTTGAGGAGGTTTTGGAGGCAATTAAGAAATTGAAGCCCCATAAAGCCCCAGGGCCAGATGGTATGACCTCTGAATTCTACAAATCTTTTAGTGTGATTCTGAGCAGTGTACTTTCACAGACTTTTAATTATATTATCCTGAATGGTAGCAATGATCCCCACTTTAATGCCTCAAAGGACAATCCTGATATTGAAGGAAAATAGTGATTCCAAAAATCCAGACAATTACAGGCCCATATCACTGTTGAATATTGACATGAAAATCATGACAGCCATTCTAGCTAGTAGACTGAAAAAAGTAATAAATTCCATAATATCAGAGGAACAGGCGGGGTTTATAGATGGGAGACAGACTACGAAAAATACATTAACTGTTCATACACTAATTTCTTATGCGAAGTATAAAAATATGAACATATATGCCCTAATAATTGATGCTCAGAAAGCATTCGACAGAGTTAATCTGGCATATTTATTTGATATATTATCATATTTCAATATACCTCAGGAGTTTATTTCAATGTTAAGGAAATTATACAATAATGCATACACTAATTTATCTATAAATCATGAATGCTCCAAAAGGATTCAAATCAAAAATGGTACTCGCCAGGGATGCCCATTATCTCCCATGTTATTTAATCTGTATTTGGAGCCCTTATTCCTTAACATGAAGCAAAATGTCTTTTATAACTCTCCAGTACTTCTTGGGATAAATGTTAGGATGGCTGCCTTTGCAGATGATTTAAATATATATTGTACCACACCGGTTTCTGATACTGAAAAAATACTAACAGCAATACAAAACTTTGAGAGAATTTCTAATTACAAACTAAATTTAAAAAAAAACAAAATATTCCCTTTAAAGACACCCACACCTTTTTCAATGCTACCATTGATAGGACAAGTAAGAACGGAAGAAAGGATAAAATATCTGGGGATTGCATTCTCAACTGAAAACAGAGATTTCTTTATAAATGATATTAAGGCAACTGGAGACCGAATAACACTGGATTTAAAAAGATGGAGTAAGTTGAAGTTACCGATGATGGCAAGAGCAGCGATTATAAAAATGAATGTTCTTCCCAGAATGCTATATATTTTTAGAGCAGCACAACTCAAAATTACGAAAACATTTTTTAAGCAGTTTCAGATAGGACTGGGGAGATTTCTTTGGGAACCCAGGAAAACGAGAATATCATATGAGAAATTGATGGCCCCCAAAAATAGGGGGGGGGGGGGTTGGATTTACCGGATTTTGAAATGTACTGTTTAGTGATTCAGGCTAATAGAATTTTAAGGGTGTCCTACTTGGACAGTAATACTAGAAAATGGATACCCAAATGGGTGCTTCTAACTTGTAAACACATAAAAGGAGTGGGAATTAACGTTAAAGCGGTACCATTTTTAAATAATCGAACACTGAGCAAATATGATTTAATGGAGCACATTAAGATTTGTGTAACAGCAATTCAAATGCTGTTTGCCTCTTTAAACTTACTAAACTATATGATGGTTTTCCAACCGTTTCATGGGAATCCAAACATGACTATTGGTAGTCAACTGATAGATTTAAAAAAATTTCCCCTTATTAAGGATTTAACTGTGCTTGATTTATACCCCTTCTTAGGAGTAGCAGTACATGATATTTTAAAAGAGATTAATCTTCCCATTTCTTATTTAATTATAATGAGGCAGTTAAAAGATCTTGTCATAAATTATTTTAATAGCGCCGAAATAAAAGAAGAGGACTTAGTGATCTCTCGTAATCTGTGGGAAGCCTTGCTACAAGATAGGAAATACATAACTTCAGCGTATAAAGTGATAAAAGAGAGGAAATACAATAATTATATTCTTTTATTGAAATACTGGAAAGAGAAATTGGTATCCCTAGAGGATAGTAAGATATTAGAGGCGTTTAGCTTAACATTGAAATCAATATCCCTTCAAAAACTGGTCTTTACTCAACTGATGATATTTAATAATGCATATTATACTCGTCTTACTCTTCATAAATTTGATTCGAAGAACTCACCCATATGTCCACAGTGTTTAGATCAGACAGCGGACCTGCTACACATGTTCTGGAGTTGCAAGTGCATTTATAAATTGTGGAACTCATTAAAATTGCAGTTACAAAAAATGGGTTACCAAAACTCAACACTCTCCTGGGAATTTTTGATTCTCCATATCCCCCCAGAGAATTTAGATAAATCAAGGAGGATCGTAATCATGAATATCAGTTTATTAATGAAATTATATATAGCCACAAATTGGTTGAACCCAGCCCAGACATCGTGGGAAAATTTCAGGCTGTTAGCGATTAAGCATATCTTAGCGCATAAATTATTAATCAGTAACAACAAGAAAAGTATAAATAGTATAAAAATATGGGAGCAAATTTTTAACATTATGTTGGCCTAGAGGTTCCTATCCACTTTCTCTCAGGACATACAGTAAGAGAACAAACACAGTCTTAGATTAGATAGAGGACGTAGAAAAAATACAGATTGTTGGCTCTGGTTTGTTACTATTCTCTTTTAGTTTTTTCGTTTTTTTTTTCCTCTACCTGATTAGTAAGATATCTATTGTTAATGCATGATCTGGACATATGATATGGACCTAACCATTGGAAGCAATTTTGTACATAATGTAAATAGTGTGTGGATTGTATTATGGTTTTGAAAATAATAAAAATGATTATTGAAAAAAAAGAAGCTAAGCTCCATGTGAGTCCTAAATTTATCTTTGCAATCCTTCTTCTTTTGCTTTTCCATTCAAACCTGTCATACGTTAGTTAGATATCTTCTACAGTCTTGCTTAGAGGGCTGATTTGTATATGCTGCACAAAAGTACAATATGTGCAGAAGCATCATTGTGTAATGTATTTCTATTCTACCACCAAGTGTGACACTACCTGTCTATGTGTCTTGATATTTTCCCTAGCCTTATTTTCATATATGAGCAATACTGGTCTCTAATCTCAGCAACCAATTTATACAATTTAAGCCACAAGTACTCTCACAACTATCTTTTTAGGGAGTGCAGAACATATGTCTATTTGTTTAGTTTTGACTGTAATTACCACTGACTTTTGTGAGTGGTACAGAAACCCTAAAACCGTACAAAAACTACCGAACATCTCCAATATCTCTAGAAGTTGCACAGTGACATTCTCAAACACCATAATGTAATGGTCTGTAAACAGATAACTACCATTACTTTTCCTACCACCATTCTGCCTTATTCAACCTTCCTGTACTCTCTACAGCAGACATTCAATAACAATTAAAAATAATCCTAATGTTAATGTACAGCTCTGATTGGTTCTTCTTTCTAATACTATTTCTTCTGTAAATCTGCCATTTACATATAGCCATAAGTTTAGGACTATAAAGGGCTTTCACTCCCTTCAACCACCTACCATCTCCAATGGCCTCAGTCAAGGTATCTGTCATAAAGAATCGTGAGATAGAATAAAAGGCCTGATGAATGTCCATTAACACAATTCTGGTCTTTCTATAGACTTTTTCAGACCCTTCTAGAAAATCTGTAGGAGTACACCAGTGGTCCATCACCATGGACAATCTGCCTTTAATAAAACCCACTTGTCCCCCTAATAGTCTTAGAATGTCCTTCTTGCTGCCAAAATATTAGCAAACATTTTGGTATCTACATTGCACAGAGCTACAGGGAAATAATGTTGACAGCCATCTCTTTCCCTTCCTGTTTATGTAATATATTGCTGCAGTCTCTTCCATACATTTAGTGAATCTTCCTTTTTCTGCGATATCCTTCAATAAATCTGTCATTGTCTGCTTACCTGAAAGTCCACTCTTTTATAGAAATCAGTGGGGTATCCATATGGCTCTCTCACATTACCCCATTAGGGATGCCTAATGGCCTCAATCACCTCCCCCTTTCTATTGGTACATTTATTCTTATCCTTTTCACACAACACACATTCCTTCCATTTATAAACTAATGCAACTTTGCAGTCTATTATTTTATAAGGCTCAGTATAATAACGTTGAAAATGTGCCTTATTTGTTTGCTTGCTTATAGGGCTTTTCTCTCCCTTTTCATCATCCAGTGAACTATCCAAGCTGCTTCCTTTCTCTAATCCTTCATTCTCCACATCAGCATCTTGATGTCTGTCTCTCCCCCACCTACTCCCTACCCTTACTCTTGGCAACATAGCCTTTATCGTTGATTCCTCATATTCTTAAACTCTGTCCCTTATGCCTGCTTTCTGTTTATATCCAGAACTTCTACCTCTCCTTGCTCAATACTTTGCAATACCCTAAGTCTACCCTTCTTTAGCCATTACTTCCTGTACCATTTCTTTTCTCATTTTCCCTATTCTTGCCATAAAGTTACACTGTCAGGTACATTTCACCCCATCACATTCACAAATTTCAAGCATACTCTTGCCGTTTTTATTGAAGTCTACCGTTTCCCTAACCATATCCTGTGTTCACTTAATATCATCTCTCCTCATCCAGTGTCCAGGATTCCATCACCATCCACCTACCATCCAGTTTCCTATTTCTTAAATCATCTTAACAATGGCATGATCTGATAAGTTTCTTTCCTTACAATATACAGCTGTGGCTTCCTCAAATGTTTTCCCATCCACCAATAATCTGTCTAACCTACTAGCTTAATTCATTTTACACACTGAAAAAATAACCCCTGGCCTTAATTCCTGCAGTACATCAAAAAGTCTCTCCTGTCTCATCCCCTCAACTAGGACCTTTTTTGACTATACATGTGGTATTCAACTGCTTCAACTTTCCCATCACTTTTGTGGTCTAAAATGACATTGAAGTCACCCCTGTGATTACTTTGTCCATATTAAGATCTCAGTACCAAGCCTTTGTCCTGTCTCAGCTATCTGCCTGTCACCCACCTGCCTTCCTCATGTTTAATTACCTTTCACTGTCTTCCATTGTTTGGCGGAGCTGCTTAAAATCCCCACTAACTTAAGACTACCTCCTCTAGCCCCACTTGAAGTGAATCATTTTGAGCCCTTTTTTCTAACATTTTTAACTACCACAGTTTTAACTTAATCTCTTGGAAAAATGTTAAACCTAGCTCCTCCATCTTCATTAACACTATATCCTTCTTTACTGGATTGTTAATCCCTGCAAAATTCAATCTTGCTAACCACATTTTCCCTTTTTTGCCAACTCCACTCCCCCATTCCCCTTAAAGTGCACTCTCCTGCTTCTCCAGTTGTGCTAGACCTCATGGTCCTTGCATTTGGTAAGGTTCTAAGACTTTTTCAAAGCAGTTTAATGTGCTGGTCATTGCTGCTACTAGGGTTAGTGGCTGACGAGCTTGGAATTCCTCCCACCTGTTCATCTAGAAACTTATTCTTGAGGTTAAAATGTATCTGCATCTTTATGTTGATATCCTCATACCAGCTGACACACACCTCATCATTGTCTTCACCAATCCCCTAAGCTTGTTCTGCATGGAATAATACAGCATTCTATGTACTCCATATGTGCTCACACTCATTCACAGTACATATCCAACAGTTTACTGCAACCAGTAGTGACAGAGCATATATTGTGTTGGTTTAACAACTATAGTACAAAAAAGTGCATTCACCATAACGACTCGTCATTACATACCATCAACATTTTCAAATACTGTCAGAGTCTGTTATACTTGCTATACATACTGTAAGTACTTTATTTGCAACAGGCAATAATATCACAGCTCCTTTGTTTACAAGTTTCATACACTATTTTTTTAACAAACTAGCAAAAAATAATAGAATAGAATAGAATAGAACACTGAGCCATAGGATTGGCTGTGACAGTCATTACTGCCAGACATAGTCTTGCACATGTTCGGCCCATATTGGTAGAATATATTCTTATTACTGTAATTTAAATATAAGTTTGTAGCTACTCACAACATCTTATATGTCCATGAGTTACCTGACATAATGCAACATGTCATGCCTATTAACTGCAGGTGATCCAGTAAACATCACCTCAGTATAGTTACAGGTACTTTCAGTTCCGTGTATCTCATCACTGCAGGACTGGGCATCTCCTTTGTGTCCTACTGCATGTGGCATAGTGTCATAGGTAAGTACTAGGCTAGCTGCCCTTGTGGGACATTTTAAGCCTAACCAATTTCCCTTTCATGGGTGAGAATCAAACCCCGTACCTTGTGTCTGTATGGTAAACATCTTAGACCTTATACTAATCCCGGACTCTGATGTGAGCACTCATCATGTTGGATAGCATAAAGATATAAACTAAGACATACTAAGGCAATAATTAAGTGCAGTATTACTAAATACCTTATTCAAACACATCTCTATCTCTCTCTCTCTCTCCATTAAAAAATGCTTTCTCCATCACTTCACTGCACTTTCCACACAGTATGCAGTCAAACATTTGCTGTTTTTATTATTTCTCCTTGTAGACATTTCATTCCATTTTGGTGATTTAGAAACTCCTCACAGTTCATTTTGCCTTCTAATCACCCGTTTACACAATTTCCTAAAATATGGATCATTTAAACATCCAAACTCAATGAAAAAATAAACTTTAACATCCACTAGACAAAGAGCCACTGAGCTAGATCACCAACTTTTTCAGTGGCCTATTTGGCTCCCTTACCATCAACTGACCCATTTGTTTCACAGAAGTGAGAGCTCTACAGCCCATTTGTTTCTCAGGAGTGAAGCTAAGTGAATCAGGAGCAGAATCTGTCATTTACTTAGTGGGGCCAGGTCCCTGTCCCCTAACCCCTTCCATGGTGGCTTGCAAACTTACTTATAACTGCATATAGAGAGCCCATGCAGTGGAGAGTACACTGACACCCCTGCTGGAGTCCCCAGTGTAGTGAACTTAGCTGCCACTCTCTGCCTTAGGATGGGTAAACTGGCATTGATCTCTGACTCTTATCTCCCCCATCAAGTCCCTACAACACCTGTACAGCTAGTTGAAAGTGAGCTGTCTGAGGCAAAATTAGGGCTTCATCCTTCCAGACTGCAAGGCAGGATGACAAAAAGGAAAATTTGATTTCCCTGTCTATAATTTGTATTGTATTGCACTGAGGAGGGAGCACATCTAAGCCTGTAACTAAGACACACTCCTTGCTGAAGTGGCAGCTAACAGAAATAACATTTTCCATGAAAGAAACTTCAGGAAGACTTAATCCAAAGACTCAGATAGCAATTTAAATAACTATTCCAGTACAAAATACAAGTCCACAGAAGTAAAAGGAGTTTTTCTTCGAGACCCAAGATGCAAAATAAATATAGAAAAAGATTTATTGAATGTCTAAATGGCAAGGAGGATTCCCAAAGAAGAGCTTGAGTGGTGAAAATGGAGGACAAAGGAGGATGGGAATAAGCAGCTTATTCTTGTTCAACCCTTCCGGAGGAATGGAGATGGTTGTCTCACGCCATGGATTGCTCCCTTAAATGGTTGCCCCACTCCGTGGATTGCTTCCTTGCCAGTGGAAGCCTTCATATTCACCAAGGTTGTAGGACCGAGGAACATGGAATTGGTGATACTTAACCAGTGTTGGTTGCTCTCAGGGATCACATTTCTGGCAGCATTCATGTCATGACAAAAGTGCAGGATGTCTCAGATGCTCATTTCAGCCATTAAATATAGGGATCTGGTCATTCAAGAGAAAACCTTAATAACTGCATGCATGTCAACTTACATAATCAGCTCTTACCCATGAGTGAAGGCTGACCAATCAGTATAACAGCCTATTTTAAGCAGGTAAACGCAAAGAAATAACTCCAAGGGAAAGGGGTCCAAAAAGGATTCAAACAAATGAAAATTCAGTATTATGTAGTTTATTCAACACTTTTGTCCCCAAATGCAGGACTTCATCAGAATACAGACATCTCAAAACACTCTACCATTTATATAAACTTATAATAAAATCTTTGGAAAACAGGATAATTGATAAGAACATTTTAAAGAATCTAGACCTGTAAAATAACTACACACCAAAACCACAGAATAAAAACTATAATAATATCATATTAACATATTAAATAATATAATATAGCCACTCCAAGAAGGTTGTATAGTTATAGTTACATAACTTTTAATTGAAGTAGGGGTTAAATAGATATATATTCATTCAAACCAGGGATAATGTTAGTATATAACCTGAATAGCCAAAGCAGTTCTCTAAATTCTAATATGACCTCCCATCCCCTTTCTTGGGGATTCATTTTAACCTGTTCCAAAATAGCAAAATAACATTTATTCTATTTTGAACATAATAATGTGTGTGTTTAAGTAATGAATTATTTTCATTTTTGTTCAAAATATCATAAAGGTGTTTGTAAAATTCTCTTACATTTACAGTTTTACCTATGTAAAATGTAGAGCATCCTGAGCACTTGGCTATATAAACTACCCCTTTGGTTGAACAATTCCCTTTTTGTAAAAGTGCCTTGGAATTCAAAATATTATCCAAAGGAATGTTTCACCTTTCAAAATAAGAGACATTGGTTAGAAAAGAACACAATGAGTAGTGCCACATTTGTGTGTATAAAAATCCACTTCAGTATTATGACTTACTTCAAATCCTTTCTTAAAATTATGGACCATCATATATATAAAAAGTGGTTCTGGTCCCAACAAATTGTATAACATGGGATTTACCATTAGTATATTCCATTTTTTCTTAACAATATTTTTAACCTCAGTGGAAAGATGGTAATAATGAATAATTAAGGCGTGCTCATAGCCTCCTGGAGTGTCCCTACAAGTAGTATCCGATAAACCTACTCCCAACAAATGATTGTATTCACCACCGCAATCTAATAACACATTGTTGCTAATACTTTTTATCAGATTTTCAGCGTAACCTCCAGAAATAAACATACTATTATATTTAATTCACTAGCAAAATCCTCTTTATGTGATGTCATTTTCACTTCCCTAATACATTGGCCTTTTATTAGGCTTTTTTTCTGGGATAAAGAGTGACAACTAGAGAAATGTAAATAGGAATTACTAAAAGTTTACTTCCTATAAATTTTTAATTTAAAACTATTAGTATGCATAATCAATGTGTCCAAATAATTTATCTTTAACTTATCATAACATGAGGTGAATCTTAAAAAAAATTCATAGTTTCATTCAAGTATTCCAAAAAATGTTCAATCTATAATTCAGGACCATCCCATAAAATAAATATGTCATACAAAAACCTAAGATATAATTTGATATGTTTAAAAAATGCACAGTTAAAGACTTATCTTTTTTCCAGGCAAGCAAAACTTGGCTGTCATATACTGGGCATAAGATGCACCCATAGACCCTCTCCTAGTTTGTTTAAATAACTCACCTTCAAAAAAGGTGTCATTGTTATCTAAGACAAGGGAGGTCATTTCAGCTAATACGTTGATTTTGTCATTCAATAAAAATGCACATGATCAATCAAAGTATCGTGGAATAATTCTAAACCGTCATCCTTGGGGATAACAGTAAATAAATCCATGATATCAATAGTCAGGAAAATTATTATCTTGCCAAATTTCATTCTTAAGACTCCCTAAAAAAATCCCATGAATCTCCCAATATATGAGGAGCCATATTATAAATAGGTTTTAACCATCTATCTCTTAAAACAGCCAAGGGATAGGTCTTTGAACCTTAGGCAGCAATTATTGGTCTAAATGAGGCTTAATAATGTCCTTACAAATTTTGGGAATACCAAATATTGTGGGAATAGTGAGTTTGGAAAGTTTCAAAAAATTGTAAGTTTCAAACTTAATTCTTTGGTTGGTCAAATAATCCTCCAAATAAGAATAAATTCTGCACTGTGCAATATTAATTGGATTTCTTTAAACAGGAGTATAAATGTTAGTATTGTGTAAAATTTTACACATGACACTAGAACAATCAATAGAATCAAAAAGCACATTTTTTAGATGTCTGTATTCTGATGAAGTCTCACGTTTAGGGACAAAATTGCTCAACAAACTACATAGTGTTGAATTTTTGTTTGTCTGAATCCTTTCTGGCCCCGTTCCCTTGGAATTATTTCTTTGTACTTGTTGGTTTGATTTTTATAATTCCATACTGTGTTAATTGATTTGTTAGTAGCCTGTTTTAAGCAGGCAGTGGAAAGTAAAAAAAGCATTAGCAAGGAAAGCAAGCTGACAAGGTGGAACAATAGGCCCATTTGAAAGTTAATTTGAGACCTAAATCCAAAATATGGGCAATATTCGAGAAAAGATGAAAGAGTTCAGCTCGCAAAGGGAATGAATATACCTTTCTTAGACTATACCAACAATCTTCATAGCCACACATATACCATGTACACCACTGTGTGCAATTTATAAAAATATTTTATTGTGTGCAATGAGATGTAATAGAATTTGTTTTAAAAATGGCACATTCATAATTGTTTATGTTTCTTTTTTCAAAATGTCTGGCTATATTTTTTTCTTAAGACTGTCATGATTTTTTTTTCTTTTTGCAGTATACTGTCCAGAAACATGCAGTGTGTGGGGTTGTGTGAAACTACTCTCGTAAGGCAACAGGCCACATTCTGAAAGTTAGTATACAGTTACAATAATCCTGGATATGGCCTTGACAGCCCTTTTCACTTAGTTTCAAAGGATTTCTTTGTGTTAGGCTTTCTGGCCTCTTATATAATATGTACCATCCCAAGAGACAAGGGTTTCTCTTCAAGATCAAAAAGTCAGAAGCCATCCTGTTAGATGAAGACTGCACAAAGCAGGTCTATTACCTGCCCTTACTGTTGCTAAAGTAGATCCTCTCTGAAGGGCAACTTTGAAACCAGATGACACTGTAACATGAATGAGAAATTAAAGTTTTGGGTACTTGCTGTGATACTGCACCTGTAAGTAGGGCTCTGCAGGAAATGTTAGGACTGTTATCACAGGCATTATGATCATTTGGCACATAAGACTTTCACAGGCTGTTAGTTCCACCTCTTATGCCATTGTATAATATACCCATTTGTTACCCAGATAGGTCAACTGGGCACACATTCCCTTTTCAGGGGTGACTCAGTTGCAATGTCTGGTTAAGTGACTTGCTCAAGGTCACATCACAGAAAATTGAGGGCTGAGGGAATCAAACCCTCTACTACCAGAACCACAACTCACAGCCTGACCTATCTGTGCAAAGTGCCATACTGACTGTTCTTCTCCATCTCATCTGTTATGAAACGAGTGAAAGCTGTAAAACTTCTACACAAAGATGTAGTATTTATTTATTTATTTATTTATTTATAGTGCACGGAGCACAGGGATTAGCCTCCAATACTGGGAAAAAGGAAGCCTAGTTGAGCAGTACTCTAGAGTGAGACCTGACGTTAACAGTGCTTTGAAAGGTGCTTGGCAATTGTTAAGCATATTAATAACAACTGTTAATATCAGGTCTCGTACTAGGCTCTGACTATTGTCAGTGCTTGCCAAGGGCTTTACTGGCTTTCAAAGCCAGTAAACACTGAGTTTTTTTTTCTAACCATTTGTGAAGGGACTTCATAAAGCTCCTTGTACTAAAAGAATTATGATCAGGTATCCAGTCATAACCCTGCATTACGTATTCTTGACATGGATACCAAGATTCACCTCTACAACTTTCCTTTTCTTTCCTGTACCTATTCATGCTGACATCTCATACCTCTCTATGTAATGATATGCTACTATGCCTGTAGCATATTTCATTTTATTCATTATGGCTACATCTTATCCAAAAAGCTGTGCTAAGCATGATTCCATTTTTCTATCCATGTTTTGATATTATAAACTGCTTCTTGAACTAAATGTTGTAGTATGTTCTTGCATCAGTAAACATGCTTTGTTCATTTTTTATGTTATCTTAGTCTCCCGGCTGTGCCTGCAAATTGTCCATTGAGATCAGTGCAGTATCCTGGTAAAAAAAAGTAAGTGAGTAAATAAATAAATAATGAATTTATTAGCATCCATTGCACAAAACATAATCTGGTTATGATCAGAGGCCTGATCATAATCCTCTGTATTTAGGTCTATTTGCCAGGGAATGATACTATTCTCATTAGGACAATTTCAGGCCCAACCCAGTGGTACCAACATGCTAGCAAAGTAAACAAAACAGTACAAAGATATGTGTAAAAGATGCAAGATGGAGGCAATAGCAGTACTGAGAAACATAACAGTGAAAACTTGGTTAGTCAACAATAGATGTTAACATGACGTAGCATGATGGCAGTCACAAATTTACAGTGAACCTATGAACGATTTACAGCAGTGTAGCACTAGCTGTTAGTTTTACACAGCAATCACACATTGTTTAGACTACATGTAAGAGTCTGAAGTGCATTATTTAGACTACATGTAAGAGTCTGAAGTGCATTATTTAGACTACATGTAAGAGTCTGAAGTGAGCAGAGGAGAATCATTATCTAGGCACCTGAAGGTGTACTTTGTGGAACTACAGCCTCATTGTCAGAAAGTTAAGCAGCATGGCCAAAAATTAAGCATTTACATTGCTTTTTGTGGTGAGGTATGCTTTAAGATGAGACCTGAAATTGGAGTAGTTAGTGAGGTCTCTCAAAAAATTCAGTAGGGGTTGCCCAAATTTGGGAGCTAAGAGAGAAAGAGAGAAGCTGTGGTCAGTACATTTTAGCCTTGTTTTAGGTGCTTGAAGTATACAGCCAGACTGGGAGTGGATCTGAAACCGTAGGTAGGTGTGGTTCTGACCAGTTTTGCATCAAGAAGTGTATATGCTTCAAGGTGCACTAGTTTTACAAAGAAGGAAGTCTAGAAACAGATCAGATCTTTGTTTAATTGGAAGCCATTTAGCTTTCAATATAGTTTTACAGTGAAGCTCAGCCCTAGAAGAATTTGTAATGAACCGGCTTATTTTGTTGGCAATTGATTGGAGGGATGGCATGTTTTTAAAAGAACAGCTATTATAAGAAACCCATAGTCCAAGTGTGCAATGAGAATTCCCTTACCTATGCCTTTTTGTGCCAGGTGGCAGAGGTAG
Organism: Protopterus annectens; assembly: GCF_019279795.1. Taxonomy (NCBI): domain Eukaryota; kingdom Metazoa; phylum Chordata; order Ceratodontiformes; family Protopteridae; genus Protopterus; species Protopterus annectens. Next base: position 1,491,236,780 of record NC_056741.1, on the reverse strand, counting down.
TATGAGATTTTTCTAGTCCAAAAAAGAGGTGGTAATAATTTCAGTTGTGTGGTTGTTCTTATCTTTAATGAGAATGTTGCTAGGGGTGGCTTGCTAATTTCTGATGGATAACAAAAATCATTGTTTTGGTTTTGTTAGAGTTTAGTTTGTGCATTAAGCCAAAAGGTGAGAGAGAGACAGAAAGAGAGAGAGAGAGATAGAGATAGATAGAGAGAGAGAGAGAGAGAGAGGACGCTCATTTTGGAGTTGCTGTTAGATGCCTGAGTGGTAGAGGCTGGCTCTATGTATTACCATATCATAGGCATACAGAATAATGGCAACTGGAGAAGGTCATTAGGAAGTTTGATGATGAAGTCTGAGAAAAGAAACAGAGCAAAGATGTATTCTTGGGAAATTACTTTTGTGATATGTTCCTCACTAGGAAATGATGCTTCAATATTCATTCTGAAAGATTTATTGATTAGGAAACTTTGGAGCCATCCTGATTCTATGGGACCTACACCCATTTTTGTCATGTGGTTTGGCAGAATGGAGTATTCCACCAAATCAATGTCTCATGTTAGGTCAATAAAGAGGGTGCCGGTGAGGTTGCCCTTATCTGTGTTAAGTAGGATTTTATCATTCAAGGTCCAGAGCACTGTCATAGTGCTTCTGTCTTTTTTTTTTGTCCCATTGGACCTCATGTTTACTGGCCTGGCCCCCAGTACCCAATGTCCATACAGAGTTTACCAGCTACTCTCCAACACTCCCAGACTTACTCCATTTTTTTGTGGATTCTGAGGATGGCTGTGGGCTTGTCTCATCTGTGCTTCCATTGGGGGATTTTTTATGACCTATCCACTCCTTTTCCCCACTTCCCAAGCTCTTTGATTATGTCTGAGGGCAACCCCTCTGACTAGATCATACCTTCTATTAGGGACAGTATCATCAAGTTTGGATGGGTATGCCCATCTCTTCCCAGCCACTCTGACAGTTGCCTGAGCCACTAATCAAACCCAGGTTGGCTGAGCTGTAGTCAGGGCTTTATCACTCTATGCCACCAGAGTGGCTATCATAGTGCTTCTATCTGACCAAAATTCATGTTGTTTAAGAGAGAGGAGATAGTATTTCTGGACATATGAGGATAGTTGTTTATGTATTAACTTCTCCAGTAGTTTCCCAAGGGTGTTAAATATGGAGATGGATTAAAAGTAGGAGGCTTTTGAAGGCTTACATACATACATACATACAAATATTTCAAGCACGGGCATTAATGCCCTTCTAGCCTGCCAATATACCAAAACATTTTTTCCCATAATAAGTGTCCAGGCTGTCCTTAAAAATATCTAAATGAATACTTGCTTTAATGTAATTTGGTAGTCTGTTCCATGCATCAGCTGCTCTCTCAGAGAACCAGTTAGTACACTTCTCATTCTTATAAAATCTTCTACACAGGTTATCTGATGATTCTCTACTACTTTTTGATAACCCCAAACATTCCCAGAGGTAGTCGTCTCTAAATGTCCTATATACCTGAATAAGATCTCCTCTTAGATATCTGTAAGAGACACTGTACAAGTTCAGATATTTTAGTCTTTCATAACTTAAATTTTCACATCTGTGGATGCCCTTGGTATATTTCCACTTGTACTCTTTCCAGTTTACTCATGCTTGTTTTCTTATAAGGTTTCCATATTGTTATTCCATACTTAAGTTTGGGTCTGATGTAACTGACAAACAATTACTTCATCATTTTTGATTTCCTAGACTTTAGAAATCTTTTTATACAACCTATAATTCTATAACTATCATTAACAAATTAGATGATATAATTAAAAAAACTCAAAGCTGGATCTACCCATATACCCAGGTCCTTAAATGAATCTACAATTCCAATCATTGTGTGCTGTATTAAATATTTACCTTTCAATTTATGTCTCCCAAATCTCATATGCTTAGGTTTTGATGTATTTATCAGCATATTATTCTCCTGTGCCCAAATGGTAAATTTAATGAAGTTCTTTTACAGACATGTCTTATCTGTAACACATGTAATCAATTTACTCAATTTCAGGTCATCTGCATATAAACTGTAGAATATCTCAGATGAAAAAGTTAGGTCTGAAAGATACAATCTAAACAAGTAAGGTCCTAGGACAGAGCCCTGTGGGACACCCTGACTACAACCAAGAATTTTGCCTGTCCAATTACTGTATGATACTTGCCATGTCCTATTTGTAAGCCATGCAGCTATCAATCTTATCAAGAGTACATCAGTACTTAGTTGTTCTAATTTATTGATCAGTGATTTATGTATGTTCCTGTCAAATGCTGACATTAAGCAAGCAATAATGCCTGACAGGGAATGTGTTAATGTGTAATTAACGCCTGCCCAGGGGTGTTATGAGGCGGTGGAGAGCCTCTACACCCCCTGGAAGGGGATTAATTACACATTAACACACACCCTGGAGGGCATTATTGGGCTTGGAGAATGGGCTCACTCTAAAATTGTTGTGTTTTACTTACTTATATATATTTTTTTGTTACTATATATTTTTTAGTATATTTTTGATATAAAATAGTTCCTCCACCTAATGTTTACTTGCTGCAGTATATGTTAATGCTGTTGGAGGAAGCATTTTACAGCCAAAATATAATATTTAAAAATAACCAGGTTATTTACTTTATTTTTGGTCCTTTACTCCTAAATCATTTGGTTGTCAGTCTCTGGAGATTGAAATTACTAAATAATGACATACATTTGAGCCTCAGACTTTTTTTCCTTCAGAAAATTCATACTAACTTAAATCCTTTACTTTAGCAGTTTTGTAATTTTATAAGAGCAATAATTAAGTTTCTGTTTTAGAGCCTTTTTTACTGCTGCTGCTGCTGCCGGTAATCATCTCACACACTTTCCCTCACACATTCACCCTCACACACACACACACAGACACACACATATCTCTACTTCAGAAAAAATGCATGCTAACAAAATCCCTGTTATTCTAGCAACTTTCTAAGTTTATAAGAGCAATATTTTAAAATACATCCCTATTTTATGCCCTTTGTTAACCCATTATTTGTTGCTCTGTCCAGATTTCTTGCGCTGAGAGCTATAGTCAAGAGTTATGCAAACTTCTTAGGTGATGCTGCCAGGGATTGCTCGATGCTGTCACTCTTCACTTTCTCTCTCTCTCGCTCACACACACACACACACACACACACACACACACACACACACACACACACACACACACACTTTTTATTTTACACTCGCTAAACAGCAGAAACGTTGCTTAGCCAATGTAAAATAGTAGCTTAACTGATCTCTCACGCACACTCATACAGGCATACACTTTCACACACTAACGCATGCATTTCTATTTTATTTTACCCTCATTAAACAGCAAACGCACTGCTTAGCGAGCGTAAAATAGTAGCTCAACCAATGTCTCTTTCACACTCACACACGCATACACTTTTACACACAAACACATACACACAGTTTTTTTTTTTTTACTTTTATTTTATACTCGCTAAACAGCAGAAGCTCTGCTTAGCAAGCGTAAAATAATGGCGGCCATTCCGTTTTCTCAGTCCGAGCTCCACAGCAGCTTGATATGCTACCATGAAATGGTGGACATGTTATTCAGTGGGCATTACTGGTACATTAATACCCTGCTGGAGAACGCTTGTTCTCCAATCAGAGTACTGATGTACAGTAAGCCCATTCTCTAATTACACATTAACACACACCCTGAAGGGCATTATTGAGCTTAGAGAATGGACTCTCTGTAAAATTGTTGTGTTTTACTTGCTTATTTATTTTTTTAAGTACTAATATTATAGTGTACTTTACTGCTGCTTTAGTAGTGTACCATCTGGTATATGTTATTACGGCTCTAATGGTGTACCACTCAATGTACGTTATCCCTGCTCTAGAGCTGTACCACACACTGAAGTGAATGCTACCACTAATCTAGAGCTGTACCACCTGGTGTATATTACCACTGCTCTAGTGGTGTATCACCTAGTGAATGTTGCCACTGCTCTAGTGGTGTATTACCCAGTGTACTTTACTACTGCTCTTGTGGCATATCATCTAGCATACGGTATCTTTGCTTGAGTGTTGTATCACCTGGCATATGTTACCACTGCTCTAGTGGAACTTCTCCCCACCCCAATAACAACAACCGCAGTAGCAAAATGCTGGCTTTACCAATAGTAAATTTGCAGTAAAGGACATCTTTCATATTCTGGCTGCATTATTAAAAGAAATTTATAAATCACACTGGTTTGCTATGGTGCTACTTTATTGCTGCATGGATAGTCATGCAAATGTCCTATAAATAACATTAGCACACATATTTTAACTAGAAAATTTTACTGTGTGAAAACACTACAAAAATGTTGTGCATGATGGATGCCATTTTACAAATCCTGATTCTATATGTGCATTATGACAGGCACCTTGGTGGCATTATCTTGTAGAATCCTTTAATCACACTTGTCATATTAAAAAAATATGGATGAATACTTGGGAGATAAGTACAAATTTTGAAATCAGGAGACTGCAGCTTTGATTGTCTAATCAGACTGTTTACAAGAGGACAAAGCTATGAAATGTATGAATATATATTTCAAAAATATTTACACAGCTGTCTATCTCATTACTGGTATTCCTATATAATGCTGTACTCTTTGTGAAATTTGTATGTGTAGGTCATGTAGAGCTGTTGAACATATATCTGGCATATAATGTGCACTTTAGTAATGAATTCCAAAATAATATCTGCAATCTGCAGTTTGTGATCAAACTATCTTGTACATTCATGTTTATTTGCATAGCAGTTTATTTTGCACAGGCTTTATTACACCCAGTATATCTGATATTGTAGGGTTCCAGCTGCAGGAATCATTAGGATTTAAAGTGCTGCCAGAGACATGGTTTAAAGCCGCAGAGAAAACCCTGACAGTGCAGGGCTATAATGCCTTTGACTTCCACACATTTTGAGCTGTTACTGCACAGGAAGGGAATAAAGGTGGAGGTATCTTAATTTATATCCAAAACAAACACACTTAAGGTTCTCCACATGTAAATTAACATAGGCAAAGACTTGTACATCATGTGTGCCAGCTAAAGATCCCCATCTATAACCCAAGAAAGCCATAACACATATTTAAACATGCTAGAGATGCTCACCATTCAACATAACACCATATTCATGAGCGAATTTAACTGCGCCATTATAAACTTAGGAATTATACACAACCCCTAACATGCAGGACCAGAGAATATTAATCATATTGATCACGCTGGGTGTGATTTACCCACGGTTGGCGTGGTTTGGTCCCGAGGGCTTAAGTCCGAGGGACCAAACAAAGACAACCGTGGGTAAATCCAGCATTACCCACACCCAGAAGTGGGTTATTGCTATTATACAATGACATTATTTAAGAAAAGAAATAATTACTTTTCTTAAGTAATGGCATTGTATAATGCCTCTTTGCTGCCCTTCCGCAGCTGTCTGGTGTTCACGGCAGTTCTGATGTACTGCGCATGCCTATGCAGTATATCAGAGTTGTAGCTAAAAGCAACGGAGAACGCAAGATCTCCGTTGCTTTTAGCTCGCTATGTTAAATGGGTTTAACATATGAGACAGCTTTAAAATAAGCAACGGAGATCTCCGTTTCTTATTTTAAAGTTGTCTCTCTATGTTAAACTCATTTAACATAGCGAGACAGGTTTAAAAAAAGCAACGGAGATCGCAAGATCTCCGTTGCTTTTACATTGTGTCGCTATGTTAAAGGAGTTTAACATAGCGAGACAGCTTTAAAAAGCAACGGAGATCTGCTGTTTTTTTCCTGTCGCTATGTTAAACTCTTTTAACATAGCGAGACAGTGTTTTATACTAAAGGAAAAAGTCCGGGCGACCGGACCTTTTTCCGTTAGTATATTGAGGGATTTACAACGGGCACGCTGGTTGGGCTGGCCAATCAGCGTGCACGTTTTAGAGGAGGCATTGTATAATAATCATATTGATCACTGCTGCAGTACCTTTAACTATATAGGTTATATCCTGCCAAGGATATAACAACTGGCAAGATTCCAAAGCTTCAAGACACCTTCCATGTGCCCAAACTGTCAGGCAGCTTGAGCTGAGCTGACTAAAAGACAAGTCTGGACACAAAGCCCTTCAGAGCTTTACTGCCACCAAATAATTCATTCTTCTTAGACTTTCAAGAATTGATGGTTGGCTTGTGCTGTTCCTTTGCTGGACAGATAAATTCCCTTTTGGGAAAAAAGAACTTACATTTTCTTATTTGTGTTGCTATTTTATCTCTTTCCTTTTTAGGAAAGTTATTTTAAAGCTACAAGTGTTGTGTTTTAATGGACTATTATGAGAGTTTAATGTACTTTTAAACAGAGTGCTTGTTTTTCCTGTCAGTTTAAAAATGATGAGAAGTAACTGAAAACATTTTTCTGTGGAGAAATTGCGTTTATTTTAATTTTGTTGGGCTGGATTAGTGCTTTAAAGTGTTTTTTTACTGTGTTTTTCTTTCAGAAAAGTAACTTTTGTGGACTGATAGTGTTTACAGGCAATTGTTGCTTGACCATGAAACAGACTTCCGGCTCCATTGTCAATCCTCCTTCCAGCCAAAAAAAGAAAAAAAAATAGCAAACGGCCTTTGCCACCACAGCAGACTAGCAATTTGTCTCAGCTGCAGGTGGGTGACTCTGCTGTGGCCATTTGGTGTATTTCAGACCATTCATCCTTTACCTTTGATCCCTCTGGTGTAGCACCTGCAGCCACTATGTAATGGGTAGTTAGCCACATCCTTTGCAGCTGTTGGGGTACCCTCAGTGGGCAAGAGAGAGACACTCTTATCAGTCCTTGATGAGGGAACAGGGAAGGTTCCCTGTTGTGTCAGAATGCTGGACCCATCCCTGAGGAGGCTGCTGCTGCCATTAGTAACACAGTTGGCCCCATTTTTCCTGTCAAAAAGAAACAGAAAACCAAGCATGTATCTACTCCTCTTCAAATTTATTTGGATAGGAGTGGTTTACTTGGTCTGGCACAGGGTTTAATTCAGGCTATTGATACTTCTTGTAAAGTAGTTTCTGGTAAAAGAAAGATGGATTCCTCTTCTCCTGAAGAGATTCAAGATTCTGAATCTGAACAGGACAAAACAGGGACGGATACAATTTTATCTCAGATTTTTGATTCAGACTAAGAGGAGAGCTGAATTTCTGATTCTCCCCGTGGGTTCTTTTTTCACTGAAACTATTACCATAAAGTACCAATGTTTTCAGCTGGAGAACATTGATGTTTCTCAGTTCCTCAGAAAATACTATGAGTTATTACAAAAAGATTTTCCAGATCCTTCACCAACTCCTCCTGTTCTGTCTGCTTTGGAGGATGTGTATATTACTACCAGCAATTTTCCTGATAGGCAGCTGTCCTTAAAATGCAGATAGAATGTATGAAGTTTCTAAGTCTTCTACATTTTATACTCTATTCCCAAACCTCACCCAGTATTAGCTATAGCTGATCCCACTGCTGCTAAGTACCTAGTCATATACATCTGTAAATTTGATTTTTCAGAATTTTGACTTGTCAGGCTCATATGTTAAAGTTTGTTCTGACTAATTGTGAAACTATGAGGAATGTTTTATCTGCAGCTTTTTTTTTCTTGTGAGCAAAATCTGCTTTAAATAACTTAGTTTCTTCTGCTGCACATATCACTTGCTCATTGTTTACATTGTGTGTATGACTCTGTTGATACTTCTTCCAAGGCTTTGGACACTGGTACTGTTTTGAGAAGGTTTGCATGGCTGCTTTCTCATAATTTCCCAGATGATCTTAAACATGAGATTGTGAGTTCACCCTTAGTTAGAGATTTAGTGTTTGGTCCCAGAACTGTTCAGTTGATGAAAAAGTGCGATAAAAGGGGAAGCTGATCCAGAGAATCAGCTCTCATATTCCAAATTTTACAAAGGATTTTCTATCTCCTCATCCAATTTTTGCAAAAAGCAGAATAAACAACCTACAGGTCAACACATGTTTAAGAAGAAATGTCAAGGGGGGGTTACAAAAAGAAGTTTCAAACCTTCCCTAAAAAGGACAGTCTAACAAGTCTAAATGTCTATTCAAGACATCTTATGACCCCCTCTTACCCTGCCCCTGTTTTCTTCCATAACATCTCTGTTGTTCTCTTTGGCAACAGATAGTTTCAGACAAATGGGTTCTGAAAATCAGGGTTACTGATGGCAGTGGGAGAAAATTCCTCCTTTCCACAGAGTCATTCCTCATCATCCAGATCAGACTCTTTTGTTTTCAGTGGTTCTTTATCACATGCTTTTCCAAGGAGTGATAGAACCAGTTCCTCCTTCCTTGGTGGGGAAGAATTTTTATTCAAGGATGCCCCTAGAATGAAAGAAAGAATGAAAATGCTTGGAGACCAGTTCTGCATCTTTCTTTCCTAAACCTGTTTGTGGTAGTGGCTAAATTCAAAATGATGTCACTTCATAACCTGTTACCTTTTCTTCCTCCTTCACATTTCCTGGTAACAGTAGACTTAAAAGATCCTTATTATCACACTCATATTCATCTAGACTTCTGATGTTTTTTTAAGGTTTTGTGTGTCTAGATCACATTGTCAGTTTTCTGTCTTATCCTTTGGACTATCCAGTCCACTAAGAGTGGTCACAAAATGTTCACTTCTAGTTATAGTTCATACCAAGCTACATGCTATCCCTATTTTTTCATATTTAGACAACTTTGCGGAGACTTTTTTAAAGTATCAGGAATCTCTCTCTTGGGTGAGAGATCTCTTACACAAGCTGGGACTCCAAGACAACATTCAAAAGTCTTTCTTGACATAGGGTTGTGTTCCTGGGATGTCAACTAGACATCTCAGTTCGAAGAGTTTTTCTTCTGCAGGAAAATAGATTTATAGCTAGATCTATTTCTAAGGTTTTCCACTCAGTCACTGTGAGGGAACACCGCAGGATTTTTGGTCTCACGGCATCTCATGATGCCCTTGGCAAGACTCCACATGAGAAAGATACAGTGGTATCTGAAATCTCATTGGTCCCAGCACCAACACTTTTTATCTTTTTAAATCCCAGTGCTGGGGTTTGTTAGAGGAGAAGTCATTTGGTGGTGACAACAGATATCCTTAAATTCAAGTCCTCCCTCCTCTGTCTCTGTTAAAAAGTAGGCTGTCACCAGAGATGCCTTGGACTTTGCTTGGAGAGCAGTTTCAGGATGGATAAAAGTACAGGGGTTGTGGGACACCAAGGACAGATGCAAGCACATGGACATCAAGGAGCTGTTTGCCCTGGTCAAGACACTAAACTATGTGAACCATCGTTGGTCCTCAGGACCGCTTCAAGTGGTTATAGACAACACCACAGTCATGTGGTACATCAACAAGCAAGAGAGAACCAGCACATACCCCCTTTGCTATGTTAGCTTGGGATATAGCTTCACAGCACAGTCTCATTCTGCAGATGTCTGACATTTCATCAGAGCAAAAGTATGTGGCAGACAAGCTGAGCAGGATCAGGGCAAACTCTCATGAATAGAAACTAGATGATGGGGGTCTTCCAAGATCTGTTCCACCTGCAGGGAGTTCCTGAAGTAGACCTCTTTGCCTCCTCACTGAACAATCAACTTTTCAGGACTCTGTGCAAGAAGGCCTGGAAGACAGATGCCTTTTCTTTTTCTTGGACAGGAATGTTCCTGTATGTTTTTCCACCCTTTCCACTAATATCCAGGGTATTTCTGAAGATTCAGAAGGAATCCCCAAAGTTTATTGTTATGACTCCCTTCTGGCCCAAGCAACCGTGGTTCTCCCTCCTTTTGGAAATGACCAAGGGCAATTACCACAAGCTTCCTCATAGCCTGGATCTACTCACACAAGAACAGGGGTGTTTGATACACCCAACATCAGTCAACTTCATTTGGCTGTCTGAATGATGTGCAACATGTACTAATGGAGGTAATAAAGTCTGCCATTAGGAAACCATATATTAGCAAATGGAAAAGGTTTTCTAGTTGGTACAAGCAACTTAACCAGCATCCATTCAGGTTTACAGTATTTGTGTGAGTTACTATCTTATGACCTTTCTTATTCCTCAATTTAGGTTAATTTATCAGCCATTTCAGCATGTCTGCCCATGGATCCTCCTCTTTCAATGCAATCTCATGTCAAAATGTTTTTGAAAGGGGTTTTGCATAAGAGGTGCTCCTTGCGATTTTAATTTTGTGTTAGAAAAGCTAATATTTGCTTCATTTGCACCAGCTAACCTGGCTGGCTTGAGGTTCTTAACATGGAAAACAGTTTGATTGCTCCAACCTCTACAAGAAGGGTATCTCTTGTTGCAAGCCCAGTTTTCCATATGGACAGGGTTTCTTTGAGAACCAATCCTTTCTTATGCTTAAAGTGGTGTCCTAGTTTACTTTAAGTCAAATTATCCATCTCCCCAATTTTTTTCCTGAACCTAAAATCGAGGGAGAAAGGATACTCCATACCTTGGATGTCCACAGATAACTCAGGTACTAGCTTGACTGAACTAAATCTTTTAGCCACTCCCTCATTCCATCCCCCTTGTTTTTTGATATGCTTGTTATGCAAGGGTGTGCACATGTATCTTTTGCTGTTCCTAGCTTTGTCCTTTCAGGGCTCAACCTCCCTTTCTCTGTTGGAAAGAAAGCTCTGAAGACTTTGTGACCAAACTTGTCTTTTAGTCAGCTCAGCTCAAGCTGCCTGACAGTTTGGGTACATGGAAGATGTCCTGAAGCTTTGCAAGCTGGTCAGCTGTTATATCCTTAGCAGGATCTTACCCATATAGCTAAGGCTACTGCAGCAATGATCATTCTAACATCTACTGCTATGGTAAGTTTACTTACACAACTGTTCTTTTCAGAACTTTGTAAACACAAATACCCTGGACCACATAGTCTATACACAAGGTATGGGTACTAACATCCTAGACCTAGTCTAACCAACATGGGGGAATGTTGCACCCCCCCCCCCCAAGTGTATTGTCCTCACTGTTAATAAGATTTTTTAAACCAATAAAGCGAAGGAAATCAATAAAAACAAGAAGCAGATAAAACTAAAATGTTTTACTGAGCGCTTTCGGTAAAGCTATGCTTCCAAGATTGACATAATGGTTAAGGTGTTTACAGGCACAAAGTTCAGGGTTTGATTCTCATCTTTGAAGGAAATTGGCTAGGCTTATAATGTCCCACAAGGGCATCTAGCTAAGTATGAACCTGTAAGACGTGACTGAAGACCCCTAGACAACTGTAGTAGTTCCAAAACACAAACCAAATGTCATAATTTCATGTTTCTGCATCAGTGAAAGAGTTTGCAGTGTTGGGAGTTAGTATAATCATTAAGGTGTTTTCCTCACAGGCACAATGTACAGGGTTTGATTCTGACCTTCAGAAGGGAAATTGGCTAGGCCTAAAGTGGCTTACAAGGGCAACTAGCCTTGTACTTAACTATGAACCTATGAGCTAATCATGTCAGACTATAAAGCTGTTGCCTTTGAAAAAAAAAATAAAACCTGGGATAACAGATAGCCCTGGAAGTTTTAGAAATTATTTCAAGGCAAACTTCCTGCTTCTATGTGACACCCTAACAAAATGTCAAGATCCCCTAACCCTGGGAATACAGGTGCTTACACTGAATCATTCACAAGAACCATCTACAATCATGTATACATATGTATAGTGGATGCAGTACCTACCTAGAATAAGTTCATGGCAAACTCAAAAAAACATTAGTGGATTATAGAACAAACAAACAAAAAAAAATCCTGGCCAAAAGTAAAAAGTCCAATGTCCAGCAAGGTAGGAACTCCCTCATCAAAATAAATAAACAACTCAGGACTAATTAAGTCAACAAATCCAAATCTGAGGTAAAAGTAGACTCCCAAACTAAGGACAAATAGAAGATATTCTTCAGTTATGACTGAAACCTTAAAGGCAATACAAAACAATGTGCCAAACTAATTGTAAATGGAGCCATCTATAATGAGCCTGAAGACATAGCAAACCTAATGGCTGATAAATTCATTTCAAATTTTACCCCAGTTTCTCCCCCTGACACCTCTCTAGAAATGCTCCCTACCATAGTTCTCCCAACTTTTATCAGGGAAGAGGCCCTCAATGCACTCTCCAAGTCAAAAAAACATGCATCGATGGGACCTGATTATAAATTCCAGGATGCCTCCTTAACTGCATGAAACATGATGTTTCAGGGCCGTTAAAAGCACTATTGACTCATAGTCTCCAAACAGACTTTGTGCCAAGCAAATGGAGGACTGCAACTATTATCCAAGGATAACAAACCCAGGAAACTACTGACCCATAAACCTGACTAGTCTCATGCACAAGGCCATGGAAAGAATTTTCATGGACATGATAAATAATGAAATAGGAAACCTTCAGACTCTAGATTTTATTTTACTTATTTATTTTACATTTGTTTACTGGGAATATCTGACTGGGCAAAGAGCCCATTTTCAGCTGAGGCCCGAGGAGAAAAGCTTCATTACAATAAAACAGTTTACAGTAAAAAAGTATTAACTAACATGATGTAATATATATATATATATATATATATATATATATATATATATATATATATATATATATATATATATATATATATATACATATATATATATAAGGTTTCAATTAGGAAGGTAAACAACAGATCCAACTCAGTTTGGTTTTGTCAAGGGAAGGTCATGTCTTCTCAACCTGTTGAACTTTTTCGAGAAGGTCACCAAAGCAATGGATGAAGGCAAAATGGTGCAGACTGCCTTCCTTGACCTGACCAAACCATTTGACACAATTCATCACTTCGGCATCATAAACAAGATCTCTGAATTAGGGACAAACCCCTTTGGCACCCACTTGGTAGCCAAATGGCTCACAGAAAGGACCCAGGAAGTTAAGATAGGGAAATCTGCCTCCACAAAAAGGCTAGTCACTAACTGAGTCTCTCAGAGCTCAGTACTGGGTCTGCTCCTGATTGGCATATACTTCACTGAAGAAAAGCCTAATGTTAAAGGCCTCTTAATGACCAGATTCGCAGATGATTACAAATTATGTGCAGACATTGAATCTCCGCTAGACACAAATGTCTTCCAAGAGGGCCTGACACAGACTAATAACCAGTGCCACAGTCACTGGCTTAAGCTCAGTACTCTAAGAAGTGCATAATAGTATAAGTCAGTGAGACAGCCACCCCTGCAAATTACTACATTGATAATGCACACCTAGGATTTGACCCAGTAGTCAGGGATTTTGACACACATGTAAGTAGTGACTTGGCCTTTGACCATCATGTGTCTACATGTAGTAAGAAATCATTCCATATTGCACAACTTACAAGGGATGCAAGGGATGACGTCCAGGTCCAAAGATGTAATTTTTCTATTGTACTCTGCCCTCATAAGACCAGTCATTGAGTGCAATGCACCCTACAGCATGTACCTGAACAGGTATATACAAGTGGTGCAACTACAGAGATTCCTTAAAAAAAAGAATACATGGCATAGACAATAAGTCCTAAGCAGGCTGCCTCAAAGCACATCCTTATAGTCAGACTGCTACAGGATGCTGAGAGGCACCTATGCCTAGCCTACAAACCATCCTCTGATACATTCTCAATGTACCTGCTGCACACCTGCAAAACCAACAGTACCAGAAACACATAATACAGGGACCTAAACCTAGCCTGTGACATAAATAGGACAGGTATGTGTCTAAGAGACCACACTTTCTCTGGAACAGGCTTCCCCATCCATGTAAAGCAAAGTTCTTCCCTGCACATATTCAAGCAAAACTTGGATCAGTGGATGGTGAATCAAAAATGTACCATGGTCTGGCACTTATTTTTCTAATAGAGAGAGGAAGCTTATAAATGCTCGACCACTCATGTCAAAGTTTATATAAACCACCTCATAACTTATGGGACCAATGCCTTTCTGATATTTCTCAGAAGGATGGCTAAACCTAAATAGGCCCTTTAGGGTAGTTAGCCTAGTGTTTTGCTATAATACTATTATCCTATTAGAATTGTTCAGCACACAAAACCCTGCTTCCCCTGCAAACCTTCCTATCCTGTTATTTCCTGTCACAATTTTTTTTTATATTTGACGGAACCTTTTATGTTTTTTCATGTTTTACAAGATTATTCAAAGTTTTTTTTTTGTTTCATTTAAATTTCATTTTCCATTTTACACTCATACCATCTTGGGCTTTACTGCATAAATTAACAAAATCTATAGTTCAATAGGATAAATGACTGGAGTTATCATTGGCAGGGCTCTGCTCATACAAAAAATATTTAGATAAACTAAAATTAAGTGAAATTGCACTGTAAACTAAAATTAATTTGCACCCTGCTGATTAATTAAGACAGTTAAACTTCAACAAGTTGTCATTCCCTGGACTAAATGGATGGACAGCCTGCTTGTCTTCCATCCATTGCCAGCCTCATAGCACATGGTATCCTCAGACAGTGTAGCAACACCTCGATACTCACAGACAATGAACTCTTACTCAGCAAAATGCATTCTAGATGCAAGTACTTAGATAACACTGAAACAAAACTTGTGTAAAAATGCAGTTTGTGAGTAGCGCACACTTTCAAAGTGCATCACCCAACCACACATTAGCTATCCCATGCACAAAGTGAGCAACCTGTTACACATACTTGTATTACTAGCTTGTATGACAAATATGGCTGCAGTGCCTGGGTCCTGTAACATATAAAGGTATTTTATTTGTATGATTCCTAATGGGAACTTGGTTGCAGTTACTGCTACACCATACTACTGGGACACTGCTTTATAAACATATACATTTGTGGATCTCAAATGCAGTTTATATTACACTATAACCCACAAGGTGCTAAGAAGGTAAGCAGTACCTGTAACTGATGTAGTGCAGTATTGCAACTTGCTTACCGCTGTATGAAAAGTATACTGCAGATGCTAATACCACAAGTGATGAAAGGGGTATAGCATCAAATATATACTGCAGATGCTATACCACAAGTGATGAAAGGGTATAGCATCAAATATATACTGCAAATGCTATACCACAAGTGATGAAAGGGGTATAGTATCAAAAATATACTGCAGATGCTATACATCAAGTGATGAAAGGAGTAGCAGTTAATTCAGGTGCTATGTTGCTAGTTTATAATCAGTCACACTCAGGATACCCAGTATATACTCTGTGAGCTACAGTGCTGTATCAGAAAAGGTTATAGGAAGAGGGAGTAGGTACCTGCAGCTGCAGTAGCACCTTATTACACCAGTGTATGAGTAACACATGTAAGGGCTACATTGCTGTATTATTGACTGACTGGGTGTGTGAACCCTCACAAGCATACAAGACATTGAAGTGCCCTGCCCACATTAATGGGCTAAACACTGTATGTACAGATCATATGTGCAACATATCATATGTGCCTGCATGCATAGCTGAATGAAGAAGAAATGACTGTTACATATTTGAGTCAGGGATGTGTGTTAGTCACTGTTTATAGGTATGTATTATGCAATCCATCTGCAGACTTCTATAAGCTTAGCCAATTACCCATATTCAAATATCCCTTATAGCCAGAAATAGGGCAACATGCGATAGACTGGGAAATAATCTGAGGCTGTCCATACAATTATCTAGGTTTACCTTGAAGGTGGCAGGGGTGGTTCTCTGTTTAACAGAGGTGGAGGATGCACTGGATATGAATCTATCAAGGTGGCATGTCTTATTTATCTTTTGATGAAGGTTTAATTCCTTTAATCAGGTATTTGGGAAACCTGCAAAAGAATAGGAGGTGAAAGAGGGTTGGATATTCCATGGGTTGAAATGCTAGACATAGATCTCCACAGAGAACTCTATAAGACACTGTGTACAAAGAGAGACAACTACCAGTCTGTCCTGATAACTAAGATTAGTGTTTTTAGTTAGGAATCTCTTAGATCTTTCAAACTGAGTGATATGTTTACACAAATATATGCCAAAAGGGGCATTATATTCATTAATGGGTTTGATAAGATAAAAGTAAGAGAATTAAGACTTTTTGGATCCAGTAAAGATGCCTTTGGAAATTAGAGGAGCCAGATAAAAATCTTTCCAAACTACTGTGGTGACATGATGGCCAAATGATAATGAATTATTATTAAGGATGTCTACATCCCTTTCAACAGGGTCGGATTGGAGGGGTGCCATCTATATAGTTGTGAAATATATATTTTTTACCAAAGTGAACTATAATACATTTTTCACATTTAATTAGAGACCATTGTCCTTGTACCAATAGTAAACATGGTCTAACCCATGACAGGAGTAGTTGTCAGTCAATGGAAGACTGAATAGTAACAACCAACTTACAATCACCTGCAAACTGATATAACTGATATAACCATACGCTAAGAGTTTTTGCCTGAACATCTGAGAAGTAGATGCTAAAGAGATAAGGGCCCAGCACTGAGCCCTGTGATAATAACTAGTAACCTTGTTACTGTTGGAAGTGGCACATGTGACTCAAGCCACTTACGTTCTGTCAGTCAGTCAACTCCAACACACAACGTAAAGATTTATATCCAGATTTGCTTGCCAGTCAGTAATGTCTGCATGGAGAATAGTATCAGATATGCTGTATATGTTGTGTAACTGCTAATCACTGCTTCAGTGACTTTTTCAAAGTTATTTACTGTATGAGATTAAAATGGAGGATCTTCCTTTGACAAAGCCAAATTGATGTGGGTTAAAGGTTAAGAGATGTTCAATGTCCAGATTAATGAAGTCTGATTTCCATATGAGGGTAGTTATACTAATGGTCACTAGTTCCCAGAGTCTGTGGTTGGGTCACCCTTGCATAACAGCATTATAATGACTGATTTCCAGGTAGCTGAAATGTAGTTACCAGTTGATTAAAGTTGATTAAGTAGATTAAAGTCTGCATAATAGCCATGGGTGCTTACAAGGAGGGCTCCATCTAATTATTACAATTGTTTACCCCTTCATAAGTTCTTCATAGTTTTAAAAAGCCTTGTTTCATGTGATATTTAAATGTATGATTTTTGTATTACACTTGTTAAGGGGACATGCACCCTTAATAACCCTTCTACACTAAACAGAAGCAGAGTGTATGGTGTTAAAGGGAGCACCATACATCATGACAACTGTAAAAGTTCTAAAATACTTTAAAAAAGAGGACACAGTTCTAAATAATCACCCACCAGATATGTTGCAGTCATGCAGTGTAAGGGTACAGACAGATTCTCCCCTTGAGGAGATAATCACCATCCTAAAAGCTGTATATGCACATGGCATACAGCTGCATGTGAGCAAGGAGGACATTGTGTCATGAGATACTATGTGAAGAGATCACACATGATATGAATGCTGCAGCGTGTATGGTCACAATATGTCAGCATGTCAGTAACAAGTGACAGTGAACAGTAGTGCTCATTTATGGGTATATACTGTGGAGAAAAAAAATAATGGGATGGTTGGTGGGCCACCACACTGTATATGCCACTGCTATAGTAGAATACACTTCTGGTCACACTGAGGGGTGGTAGTACAGCACAGACTATTTACAAACAGGGCAAGGAGGGCAATGTATCAAGCAGCAGCACATGTAAGCACATGTACATAACTGAACAGGTAGTCATGCGATAACTGCACTACCAACCACAACAGCTCTTCATGACTGAAAATATTATATTAAGTCTGCCCATGCCTGTTTACCTTTTTCAGCACCACAATCTAGGACAGCAATGTGCTAAACAGTTCCTTATTACTTTCCATCATCAGTGAATCTAATAAAACATGAAAGCAGTACAAAGCAAAACTTTTATTATCAAAATAGTTTAGCATCACATTTAAGCTAGACTTGACAAGCCTGGACAAGCTAAGTATGGCAGAATAGCTCCAGACTTTTATTTACATGAGACAAAGGACAGTTTCTGGAATATTCCTTCCAATCATACTTCATATCCTTGATTGACATTATTAATATGCAATTGTTACTCAGAGACTCCTGATCGACATATTATCACTTACTCTGCATGTTCTTGCAACTTCATCCATACAGTTACACAAAAAGACTGTTTCCATTACTAAATATGTAATATAACAAGGTAAAACTATAATATTTCTTTGTTTCATAACAAATCAGTACTATAAGCCTTATCTTGCTTGCAGCATACAGTTTCTGTAAACATGTTTCTGGTCTGTCATACAGAAATCCACTTTGTCAGTTGTAATGTCTGAAATAATTCTACAAAAGAACACCCATTTTGACAGACATATTTTGTGATATTTCAATATTAACGCTAACAGTTCCTTATTTGATTTATCCTTTAAAAATAAATCAAACTTTTATTTACTTAAGACACTATGTATAAGAGATCTGAGACTAAGCTACTTCAGATAACCATCTGATCATTCTAACTTCAGATTTACACTGAGAAATAGCTGAATGCGATAGGCATAAGGTGCAAGGAATATGAACACTGGGTTAGAAACACACCTACTGGCAAGAGTGCTTGAATTGTAGTGCTCACTCCATGCATTTTTATGCATACATTTTATTATTATCATTCATTTCCTAGTACCTAACATGCACTATTTTATTAATGTCCTACATATGAAATATGTTTCTGGCCTAAAATACAGAAATCCATTTTGGCTGTTCTAATGTCTTAACTAGTTCTTGTAGAGAAAATCTATTTTGAACTCAGCTTTTTGATATTTCAGTATTAACTCTTAATACAATGCTTTTAACACACACTGATTCAAATACATTAACATAGCATGCGTCTTTAGTTCAGGGGTGACCTGAGAGCAATGTCTAGCTAAACTAGTGTGGTGGACTTTGAAGATAGAATACATGCATGACTTTGAGTGGATCATGTTTAAAATTTGTATCCTGTGCTCTTAGATATCTAATATGGGAGTGTTCTCACTTCATCTGTGCCCTTGAATTGGGTTATGCAACTTGATACTGCTACATATGGTGTACCATTAGGGGCTCTAGTGGGATGGCAGAGAGACAGAAAGGCAGGTCCTGGAAGACAAAACAGTTGAACCTGAAGAATTTTTGATTCAGAAGGGTGTTGAGAAAAAAAAATCTGCTAATAGTATACAAATCACCATGGATGTAAAGGATTTGAACCCAACACACACACAGATACACACAGACACACACACACACACACACACACACGCACACACACACACACACACACACACACACACACACACACACACACACACACACACACACACACACACACACACAGAGTGCACCTACATAGAGAGGATTAGTAATGGATGATGAACCATACACTGCCGAGTTCCTCCCAAACCCAATTCAAGTGTAACTTGGACAATTAGATGGGGAACAGGAAATTCTAATGGACACAGGCAGCCTGTATATGGTTTATCTCCCAGGCTCCTGCTTGTAGGTGTTTCTTATCCAAAACCTTACATTTATCAAGGGTACCAGAACTTGTCAGAGATTCAGGATGCATGGCCCTTGTGGTCATTAGTCTAGTCATACTTCTTATTTTTCAGAAAATGCATATTCATGCAAAAACTGTTAACTTTTAAAGTTAATTAGAGTAATATTTAAAATTTGTCCCTGATTTTGGGCCTTAGTCCAATTCATCATTTTTGTTCTACTTGAATAAAGAAGTTGAGAGCCAGGTGCCTCACATAGCATCAAGCTCTGTATTTCACATGATTTGTCCACAATGAGAGCTGAAATTGTTAATGTAACATGCCGGAATATGACAATTGGTGCCAGTGATGCTCTCTTTCTGGTTGCCATTCCACAACATAATGTGCATGGTGCTAGCTGGGTTGGTCTACTGCCAAAATACAAGCTACACATTCCTGGCACATGCTGGCTCTGTCAATGCTACTACATTGGACTCTATGAAGAAGTTTAATTAGATTCATAGCATATAATGTGTCAAGGGAAGTGGCTCCCAAGTAGTCTCATGTAGTACTTGGACATGGACTAGCCTCCTCCTTATCTCACCATTCCAAATTACACGTGTCACTCTCCTATGTGTTGTACAAATAAAGACCAGTGGCAATGACTCTGTATTGTGGGCTAATGCCCTTTCTGTTGTAAAAATGCATATACTGTACACATGGTTTGGAATATATTATAGGATATGATGTTATAATCCTTTAATAGTAATACCCATTTGTTAACCAGGTGCCCACTGGACACACAGTCCCTTTTCAGGGATGACCTAGAGCAATGTTTAGTTAAATGACTTGTTCAAGGTCACACAGTAGGCAGATGAGGCCTGAATAATTCAAACTGTAACATTGGAATTACAGCACACAGCCTTAGCCCTGTGTGCCATCTGCCAGACAACTTGTATCCTCTGTTTTACCATGCCTGAAGGCATCTTCACTGTTGGTGATAGGTTTGCTATCTCTAAGAGCTCTGCTTCTAGTTTTCTGTGCATCACTATTATTAAGCAGTAAGGTACAGCAGCATACATGGTATTGTGTAATAATAATATCACACCTGGTGTGGGCTGAAACACTATAATAATACCAGACACAGCACCATATAATCACAGAAACATCAACAAGGTATCGGTCCACATCTGACTTAACTGACAAAGGTGATAACTTAGGGCTATGATTAGATTCTGTGCTAGCCATCAAATGTTTTATTGAGCAAACTAAACAAAAAATAAGTAAACTCTATTATGAGTCTAGAAAATCTCCATCAAATATTACACTGAACAAGCTAATTAAAAAAAATAAACATCTGTTATGACTCAGGAAAATCTCTACCACTCATCAGGTACCAGAACAGCTAGTTGGAAAGGGATTGTTATTGGGCAACTTCATAGGTTCATAGGTTGGTACTAGGCTATCAGCCCTAGGGCCTATACAAGCCTAGCCATAACAATTCCCTGGCTATTTCTTCCCACATTATTTACTTTCCTGGACCCCTGTCTAGCAGGGCGACTGACGTGATCCCTGGGGTGAATTTCCTTTCTCCCATCCAATCGTAAAGGTTCCTCTTGAAGAGGTCCAAAGAGGCACTCTGCTTGACATGTATGGGCAATCTATTCCAGAGTCTGGGGAGTCTCTGGGTCAGGAATCTATCCCTCCAGCATGTTTTGTTTATTGTGATGACAAGGTTTAGATCCCTGGAGCGTGTAGCTCTGAGGGATTGGGATTTCTTTAAGTGTAGCATGTCCAACAGCTCTGGGTTTGACATGGCCTTGTATGTTAAGCAGAGATCGCCTCTGAGTAGACGATATGCAACAGAGTATAGCTGGAGTTTTTTAAGGCAGTCAGCATAGGGCATCTGCTTTAGGCCTGTGATTCTTTTAGTGAGGTATTTCTGAGGCCTTTCCAGTTGTTGCAGATGTCTTGAGAGGTACATACCAAATGGGGCATTGTATTCTATAATGGGTCTAATGAGGGATGAGTACAGTGGGACAATGACCTCCTTTTTTCTGGATGAAAAGCCCTTCGTGATGAGGTGTGCCACATAGAAGGATTTCCTGACTGTTGTGGCGATGTGGTTATAGAAGGTGAGACCACTGTCCACCTGTGTCCCTAAGTCTCTTATCACACTTTCTGTGTTTAGTGTACTGCCACCTATATGGTAATTCATGGATACATGTTTTTCCCAAAGGGGATAACAATACATTTCTTGGCATTGAGCTTGAGCCCATGGCTCTGGCACCAAGCATCTGTTTCTGTAAGGCCCTTTTGTAGAGTATCCACATCATTTGGGGATTCAATAATGGCTCCCAGTTTGCAGTCATCTGCAAACTTTGTTAGCCAGAGTCCCTTAGTGTTGACCTGTACTTCAGAGAAGTAGATGCCAAACAAGAGCGGCCCCAGGACTGAACCCTGAGGTACTCCACTTGTCACTTGTCTGGAGCTGGATTTGGAGTCGGCTACTTTTACAGTGTGGGTTCTATCAGTAAGCCATTTAGCAACCCATTGGGTGACATAGGGATTAATGCCCAACTTAGTAAGTTTATCTATGATTCCAGAGTGGGGATGGTGTCAAAGGCCTTGGCAAGATCTAGATAGGCTGTGTGGACCACCTTACCCTTGTCCATGGCTCTGGAGACTGATTCAAAGAAGTCAATCAGATTCAGGAGACAAGATCGGCCCTTCACAAACCCAAACTGGGTGGGGTCCAGTGTTTGAAGGTTGCCAATGTCTTTGTTTATAAGTTCCATGATAATACGCTCCATGGCCTTGCAGATAAGGCTTGTCAGACTGATGGAATGGTAGTTTCCGGGATCCAAGGTGGATCCCCTTGTGGATTGGGATAACTGTAGCTCTGCACCACTCAGTGGGCACGAAACCTGAGGTGAGGCTATGATTAAACATGACACTTAGGTGAGGTGCCAGTTCATATTGTAGTTCATGTAGTACGCAGCCGGCGATGTCATCTGGTCCCATGGATGCTGTATTCTTGGCTTTAGAGAGTCCGTTTTGTACCTGTGTGGCCGTTATTACTGGAATTTGGCAATCTTCCAGTATTGAGATGGGCCATTTAGGTGGTGAGAGGGGGGTGAAGTTGGCACTGAATCGATCTGCCAGGATATTGGCAATATCCTTCGGATCAGTATATTTAATGCCATTCTGTTTTAGCTCAGAGCAGATCTGAGCATTGCCATTTAGATTCTTGACATAGTTATAGAATGCTTTGTGGTTGTCTTTGGAATCTTTGGCAATTTTATTTTTGTAACTAGCTTTGGAGGATTTTATGAGGCATCTCAGTTTCTTACTGAGGCTAGTAAGGGAGTTTTTTGCATCCTGGGATTTTCCTCTTTTCTGCAAAAGTTTCTTCCTTTTGTTGTAAAGTTTGTTTATGGCAGGGGACCACCAGATTGGCTTCCTTTTTTTGGATGAGAGCATTTTGGTTCTATTTGGGATGGCACGATTCATGCATGAGTGGATGTGCTCGAACACTGCCTTAGTGTAGGATTCAGCAGTTGAACTTTCAGTTCCCGTCTGCATGGGTGTCATGAAGTTTGTCACTTCTGACTTGAGTAGCATGAAGTTGGCTTTGGAGAAGTTTTTATGGTGGTTTCTTTACTGGGGGGTGGGGGTGGGATGTGGATGTTAAGGGTGATTAGCTTATGGTCAGACCTGACTAACGAGGGGGTGACCATAGGTATGGAGCATTGATTTCCCATGTTGGTAATGAGCAGGTCTAGGATATTGGAGCCCCTGGTGGGACTATGGATTAGTTGATCCAGGGCGTTGGAATTTATGAATTCCAAGAACCGTTGCGCAAAGGTGTTGGGACATGAGTAGTTTTCCCAGTTATTGGCAGGGTAGTTAAAATCACCCAGTATTAGGGTGTTTGGTTCTATCTTAATATTTTCCAGTATGTTTAGAAAGGTGTAGTGAGAATCTTGGGGTATGGTGAGGGATCTGTAGCAAGCTACAATTTGGATTGCAGTCTTAGCTAGTGTTAGTTGCACTTGGAGAATTTCAGACACATTGTGTTGGCCAACTAGCTTGGTGGTGTGAATATCCTTGGTGAATATTGACACTCCTCCACCTTTAGTGTTTCGGTCCTGGTTTGGTGGCCGAAAAGTGTGGTAAGAGTTGTAGCCTGGTATTGCAGGGGTGCTCTCTGGAGCCTTGAACCAGGTCTCAGTTACTGCACAGATATCGATGTTCTCCATTTTTAGGAGTGCCTCGAGAGAGTGCATTTTGAGGTTTAGACTTCTAGCATTGAGTAGCATTACCTTCAGATTTTGCATGCTTGTACCTGTTACGGTGGTGGTTTTGTCCTTTGAAGTTTGCCTAAAAAAGGCACTATAGGAGTGGCAAGAGCCTTAGCCAGTAACCTGAATCCCAGGGGCGACAGGTGCAGACCATCTCTGGCAAAGCATCGTGGTCTGTCAATCATGTTGTCCCAGGCAGACAGATACTGGATCCCCTTTGAATGACACCATAAGCTTAGCCAATTGTTGAAGTCAATCATTTTATCCTTATATTGTGGTATCATTCTGGGCAAAGGCAGGATGCTACTCAGGGCTAGGGTCATACCTGCCTGGGCCACATGATCCGAGAGCTCTTCCATGTCTCTTTTCATGTAGTCCAGGGAGGTACGTCTCAAGTCATTCACTCCGACATGGACAATGACAGAGTCATATTTGTACTTTTGGGGAGTGACTTGAGTGCATGCGTTATGTGGCGGATCCTGGCACCCGACAGGCAGCTGACTGTAATTTTCTCCTTATTCAACCTGGTGAGAGGAGTCACCTATGACTAAAGTGTTAGGTACATTGTCTTGCCTTACGGGCTGTTGCTGGGTGGCACACTGGTGTTGTGAACTATGTGACCCATTGGTTGTGATTGGTGTTTGTTTGCGTTTCAGCTTCAGAGGTCTTTGTTGCTTGGGCAGGTTACAGTTAAGGGCCTCTGCATATGTGGATTTAGTGTTGCTATATGTGGGTGTTGGTGGTGCGGGTTTAGAAGGGCTGTGTGTTGCTTGAGGTGTAGTGTGGGTGTTAACCTTCTCCTCTTGACTGTTTAGCACAATCTTGGGTGGAGAGAGCTTTGCTTCCATTTTGGCTATGTAAGTGCATCTCTCACAGGTTGTAGTGTTGGGTGGTAGGAGGAGAGGGTTGTCTGTGTACATGAGGCAATTGCTGCATTGCCCCAGTATGCCCAGATTCACCAGGTGGACAGGAGAAATCACCGGAAGCTGACCCTTGGACATGCCTGGTTTGGGGCTTTTTTTTTCTTTGTAAAGTATAGGAGCTGTTTCCTTAGCAAGGTACTTTGCAATTATAAGCTGTTTAGTGCCTACTATTAATTTCTCCTTGTTAACAAGGAGAGTTCAGTGTTTGTATGAGTTTAAGGCTTCCTAGTGCTTTCCAGCAGGTATTAGAGAAAGTGCTAGTCACAGGGATGCTTAAAGGTAAGATTGAAAAGAATGCACTCTGCAGTGTGCACTAGAGAAGTTAGATGTGAAAGTAGGTAACTTGAGTTTTACCTGTTTAAAAAGTTAAGGTTTAGTGGAGAGTTACTATTTTTAAAACAGCAAGATGGATTGAAAGGGGTGGTCACTTTTGTATTTTGGTACTATGAAATACTGTAGGATGGCCAATAAATTTAAATAATTGAAGGGGTGGGATTTCAAAAATGATGATTTTGTGATTACTCACATAAGCCAGTGAAAGTAGAGAGAAATGAGATATATGGACAGATTAACATAAGAGGCGGGCAACTAGAAAGACAGTGGTTGCAAGCAAAACACAAGGTAAAGAAAACAAACTACAGTATTCAAAATATAGAAAGGCAATACAGTAATACAAAAAATAAAAGCAAACTAACCTTTCCTTCACAGCAAAGTGTAGCAGAGTCTGGATGAGCCTTTCTGGTAAAATATACCACTTAAATATAATCACCCCCTTACAGCATCCACCTCTCAAAAAATGCTGCTATTACATACCACAAGTTATAAAATCAACCAGTTTATTACATTAACTCCACAATATAAATATTACTCTGGAGTTCTCAAAAATTCCAAACGGCTTTCAGTACAAGAGTATATTGATTAACTGCTCTGATCCTTCAATGTTAAATGATTATATTCCAATCCTGACCCTCCTTGCCCAGTAAGCTAACTGTTAACAGCTTGTCATACCAGTTTGGGACTGCATGCCAAGGATGCATTAGTTCTCAGATGGTCTCACCGCACCTTTTCAATACCTAGTGCAGTCTACTCCTTCTGAGTAATTTTTTCCCAACTAATATTCTTTCTTCAACAAAGAGCTAAATGGCACTGATTTATTGCCTTGTTGATGTGATTTTCTCCAGTTCTTTGCCTCACCTCTCCTCTTCCTTAGTTTTTATCCTCCTAGAAGTAAAACAACAGTGTCTCCTTAGCCTGTCAGACATTACTCATGCTATTACATACCACAAGTTATAAAATCAACCAGTTTATTATATTAACTCCACAATATAAATATTACTCTGGAGTTCTCAAAAATTCCAAACAGAATCTGTCCTGGGACCTCTCTTGTTCGGTATATATTTCTCGGAGGTACAGGCCAACACGGAAGGACTGTGGCTGACCAAGTTCACAGATGACTGCAAACTGGGCGCCATAATCGACTCTCCAGCCGACACAAGCATCCTCCAAAAGGGCCTCATAGAAACAGACAACTGGTGCCAGAGCCATGGCCTCAAGCTAAATGCCAAAAAATGTATAGTCATCCCCTTTGGCAAAAACAAAGTGCCCACAAATTACCACATAGGTGGTAATCCATTAAGTACAGAAGAAGTAATTAGGGACCTGGGGACCCAAGTTGATAGCAATCTCTCATTTGACAACCACGTGGCCAATGTGGTTAGAAAAACATTTTATATAGCCCACCTAATCATGAAGGGATTCACATCTAGATCAGGGGAGGTCATCATGCCTCTTTACTCATCCCTCATCAGGCCCATAATTGAGTACAATGCCCCTTTTGGGATGTACCTTACCAGACACCTGCAGCAACTGGAAAGACCCCAAAAGTACCTCACCAAGAGGATCAAAGGGCTCAAACAGATGCCATATGCTGCCCGGTTAAAGAAACTCCAGCTCTACTCAGTGGCATACCGCCTGTTCAGAGGTGATCTGTGCCTGATGTATAAAGCCATGTCCAACCCGGAATTAATGGACATGTTGCACCTCAGAAAATCCAAATCCCATCGAGCTACTGCTCGAGAGACTTGAACCTCAGCACTGAAATAAATAGGACATGCTGGAGGGACAGATTCATAACCCAGAGGCTCCCTTCACTCTGGAATAAAATCCCAGTCCAGGTTAGGCAGAGTCCCTCATTGACTCTCTTCAAGAGGAATCTTGATGAGTGGATGGGAGATCGTAGGTTTACCCCGGGTATCACTTCTGTGTCACTGTTAGACAGAGGCACAGTATACTAACCTCGAAAAAGGGCATAGCAAAATAAATTTAAAATGGGTGGTGAAAGCCAAACACATTCTGGCTAGGCTTATAAATGCCCTAGGGCAGATAGCCTAGTATGAACCTATGAACCTATAATTGAAAAGTTAATGGTATTGCCTATTTTTCCTGAAATTTTATACATACCTCATATTTCTGTAAATGCAAAATGTCTGCTAGTTGATGCTTCCTAGAATTATTATATTGACTTTGTTATTTACTTCTGCATAAACACATTTTAAATGTAACCTTGTGCTTTGTACCTCGGCTACACCTGAAATAGGCTGCTTGTGGTTCAGCACATTAACCTGATCAATAATAAATTTATTTATTTTTTTATTTACTTAACATTTGTTCACTGGGAAAGTCCGACTAGGACAAAGCCTATTTTCAGCGGAGGCCCGGGGAGAAATGCTCCAGTCACATGAATCTAGAAATACAAATAAATAAATTATATTATATAATTTATATAATATATATAATATACATATATTTATATATTTATTATATAAATTATAAATAAATATATAAATAACTAAACAAATAGATACATGCACACATACATAAATAAAACGTTCTATATAATCACAGCTGGTGTGGCTCAACAGGCAATCAGTTTGCTTAAATTTATTTACCAAATATAAAATATGCAGTATAGTCCACCAGAAGAACATGTCACTAACTTTATCCAGTGTGTATTGTTTAGGTCCTCTATAAGTATCCAGACGCATGAACAACTCCTTCAAGTGGCGAGCCACATGTTCTGCTATCTCATGTTTTGGCAGTGAACCTTTGGGACTGTAGACAGAAGTTATCAAACATGGCTATAGTAGGTATGAAATACCAGCTGTGAATACAAGAGTATGTATATTACATGTGCAAGTACTTCCAAGATTGCTTTTCTTTATATGGGTACCCAGTTTCAGAGATCATCATGTTAAAGGTCATTAATTCCCTTGCATTCCTTTAGGGGACAGAGAAGAGGTAGACCTCCACTTTTATACATTATATTAACATATGTATTCCCTCTTTCACTGTAGGGATGACCTGCCAAGCAAAAACCTCATACACAGATGATGAAATTCTGTGGGGCTACCGTTTTGCACCCTGTATGACTCTGGAAAAGGGTGCTTTTCGGGTGGACTATACCAGCTTTGAAAAGATATTTGAAGTACAGATTCCATCAGTCAGTGCTAAAGAAATGCAAGAAATGAAAGAGCTGGAGAGAAAGGAGAGGTCCGCACTCAGCCTGTATTGGGATGACGCAGCTCATGCTTGTGCTTCTGCGGAGGACAGTGAGGAACATTATGAGACCCACCTAAGAACAGCGATTCACAATATTGTTGAGGAGGAAAGTACTGACCTGAGTGAAAGTGAGATTGATGTTCAGCTTCTGTAATATGACAGCAAACATTTTCTCTTAAGACTTGACTTCTGTTATAATCTCTTTGTAAAAGAATCTTCAGTGTACTTATCAGTTCTCAAGGAACTGCATATATTCTTTTCATGGCAGACTTTTATATTAACATATAATTCATATAAATGATTATGTTTCAGCACAGCAATGAAATTAAAAAATGAAAAGCAGAAGCCTCCCATGTTAGGAAGACTGTACTCTATACAACACATACTGGTACATCCATCCATACATATACACATGCATGCAAACAAAGACACACACGCATACACACACGACAATCACATGCACTCATCTATTAAGTAGACATCTCAAAGCAAAATCATAAGGTATCATGAAAACTTTTGAACTGTGTGCCATACAGTCAGATATAAATAATGTACATTTAGGTTTCTTGAAAGTAAAAGTACCATGCGGTCACATGCATGGCATGTAATTTCCTAAAAATCTGTTTATTAGTACATTTATTATTACTCGCAAGAGCCTCCGTGGAGGTTAACCATTATAATCAGCAAGCTTTTTCTGAAATGTTTCAGTGAATAAATACATTTCCTAACTTTTTCTCAGTGCAATTATGTTTTTTAATTCAAATTAAAGGTGCCCTCACTAGAATGAACACGGATTAAGAAGCAGTCTACACGTGTATACACTATGCTATCATGTAATAATTTGAGTGCTTAAATTGTGTTTTGGTGTTTTCTACAAGATGAAGGAGGCTGCCATTATTAAACCATTTGGTTTTGTCTGTGTGTGTGTGCGTGTGTGTGTGCGTGCGTGCATGCGTGTGTGTGTGTGTGCGTGCATGCGTGTGTGTGTGTGTGTGTGTGTGTGTGTGTGTGTGTGTGTGTGTGTGTGTGTGTGTGTGTTTTTGCTTTCTACATTTGCTAATGTTTGCTCCATTCTGGTCAAGCACTGTCAGCTGTGCAGTGTTTCTCAACAGTTTAACATTTATGATGACATTTAAAATGTAAAAAAAAATAATAAATAATGAAAATCCAGTGTGTTTTTTAACACAGCTGTGGAAATAAACACTATTTTAATATTTGTATGATTAATCATATATTTTTTAACCTTCTCTTGCTATTTCAGTAGCAGATCATGAGCAGTTTGTTTTTATGGCCCCTCCTTGTAGGCTACCCAGTACAAATATATTTTTATAGCTAGCATGTAGCACAATTAAGCACAGGACTAATGCCAACTGCTATCCAGTTAAAGTTGCTAGGATAATGTGATCACCTTGGCAATGACACCTAAAAAGCTCTTTATACCTTCAGTCAGTGTATAGTGCCTCTCCTCTTATTAAACCCCTTTGCATAAAATGGAGATTTGTTTCCTACATTTATTTTATGAAACTGTCACTTACTCCTATGTTTCAAGAAGTGGGCTACCACAGCAAGACAGACTTTTTTGTGAAGGTACATTTGTGCATATCATGTATTAGAAAAATGAAGGTCATTATTATCAAAAAGCCTTAACACTTATTTGTTGTTCACAAGTATGTGGTCCTTGTAAAGCATGCATTACCTATAGAAAAAAGTCCGACTCAAAACCAAAAGAAAACAAAAAGAAGTTGCTTTGACAGTTGCTAGAAAAAATGGCACAGCTACCGCTTTCTCCATGTCACTAAGGAGAGGAAAAATTCAGAGAGCTGTATATTTAAGTCAAAACGTATGTCCTTCCACACACAAACAGCAATGTGCTGAAAGCTGGATAATAAATAAAAAAAAGTCTTAAAGTCATTCATGACACAGCATTAGTGTTCAAGGGTCCTAATGTAAACATTTGGACATGTGCATTTGTGTCTCCCTTAAAAAAAGTGTGAGCAAGTGCCTTAAACCCATTGGGTGGTGCAAGTGTCTGCAGGACACAAAAGTCGACAAAATAAGCATTTGCAGTCCAGCACTAAGCTATTCCCAGATGCTAAAGTTAATGAGAAAATATAGAATAGTCATGAAGTTCTGTAACACAATGACATTATTTTTAAAAGTTAAAGATGTTCTTTTTAAATAATATCATTATGCATCAGCAATATATATATATATATATATATATATATATATATATATATATAAAATTACTAACTTTGTTCAACAAATCAACGACGTCAATGGCAACAACGTTGACCACAAAAGCTTGATAACACAAATATCAACAAGCAACTAAGTATGTACGAGGAAAATCCTTGCCAATGAAAACAAAAACAAACAAAAAAAAAAACAAATAACATCAGCTTCCCACACCCCTGCTAATTATATATACTAACTCTGAGCTCTCACAGTCCCTGGGAAAAGGGAATATTCTCCTACCTGGAGATTGCCAAACTGCCATTCCTGTCAGCCATCTGCATATGTCAACCAAATGTGATCAATTTAATAGATGTAGACCACCTAGAATTTTTTTTTTCCATAATAAATTTTTATTGAAATATATTTTCCAAAAACATTACAAAAATACAATAAACATCACACACATAATACACTATAACTACTACAAACCATTTATACAATATCTACATGAAATGCTTCCTATATTTAATATATTCCTAAAATCAGTATCATGCTAATATAATATTGAAGACCTTTTCCCATATATATATTATATTAATATTAATATTTTTGTTAGTTTGTTTCAGAAGTAATTTATGTGCTAGTATATGTTTTATAGCCACAAGCGTAAAATTATTCCATGATGTCTTATGTGGTTCTAGCCAATTTGTGGCTATATAGAGTTTCATCAGCAAAAAAATATTCATACAAATAATAGTTTGCGATCTGGAAAGCTCTCTTGGAGGAATGTGTAGAATCATAAATTTCCATGACAGTGTAGAACTTTGATAACCCATCTTTTGCAGTTGTACTTTAAGAGAGTTCCAAAGTTTATATATTTACAACTCCAGAACATATGAAGAAGATCCGCTGTTTGATCTGCACAGTATGGACAAATTGGAGAATTTCTAGGGTTAAATTTATGTAATCTAAGATGCGTGTAATATGCATTGTTCCAAATCATCAATTGCGTGTACATCAGTTTTTGAAAAGAAACTGATTTCCTAGTTATATCAATTGCTTTTAATATCTGATTGTCTGTTACTGTTACTTTGTTTACCCGATACTCTGAAAGCAAAATTTTGTCCTGAAATTTCAAATCCTTAATTAATTTGTATGCAGTTGCTATAAATTTAGTGTCTTGTTGGATAGCTTGCCACAATTCAGAGCACTTATCTGTCTTATCCACAAATCCGGCTGCAGGTTTAAAGTTCCTAAAATAGCTCAAGGCAAGTTCTTTAACTTGTCTCATTATAACAATGTAACTTCTAGGTAGATTCATTTCCTGTCTAATTTGTAAAGCCGATAAGTCAAGTTTATTAAAAACATCAAATAGAGTCAGATTAACTATTAATGGAAATTTGCTGAGATCGATCAGCTGATTATTTAGTTTAAAATTAGGATTCCTGTGGAAAGGTTGAAGAACCATCATATATTGCATTAAATCTACGGACTGAAATAAAGTTTGCAAAGATGAGACACAGGTTATTATGTGGTCCATGACCCCATATTTTATCAGACTAATTTTGTCCATAAAGTGTAATGCTTTAGGATTTATTTTCCTATCCAAAATATGCTTATGATTCAAGACCACCCAAGTTGGTATCCATTTTGTATTCGTTACATCATAATTAGCAATTCTTAAAATTTGATTAGCGTTTACAATCAAATAATATGCTTCAAAGTTTGGTAGCTCAAGTCCCCCTCTTATTTTAGGGGTCATTAATTTCTCATAAGATATTCTAGTTCTTTTTGGGTTCCAGATAAATTTAGCTAGATCTTTATGCATTTGTTTAAAAACTGTTTTTGAAATTGATAATTGGGCAGACCTAAATATGTATAACATTCATGGTAATATATTCATTTTCACTATTGATACTTTTGCTAATACCGGTAGTTTTAAATTCTTCCATCTGTCACAATCAGCTATTATGTGCTCCCATACTCGTTTAACATTATTGTTATAAAAGTCTTTATTATCCGTAGAGAAGTTGATACCCGAATATTTAATATTTTCTTTACATGTTAACTTCCCCATCAGGGCCATTAATGAAAAAGGTTTTGGGGTTCTTAATGGGAAGATATTCGTTTTCTGTAAGTTAATTTTATAATTAGAAACTACCGAAAATTCGTTTATGAGCTTTAATATCTTTTCACTGTCCGAAATTGGGGTTGTACAATAAATAATAAGATCATCGAATGCTGACATTAATATTTTATTCCTATAAATTATTGGTGCATTATGATACAAATTTTGCTTGATATATAAAAATAGGGTTCTAGATATAGGTTAAACAATAAGGGGGACATGGGACAACCCTGACGAGTACCATTTTTAATCTGTATTCTGTTAGAATAAGTCCTATTGATGTATAGCGTAGTGTATGGATTACTATATAATATTTGCAGTATCTGAATGAATTCTTGGGGCAAGTTAAAATAGGGTAACACATCAAACAAAAACTTTATGTCTACTCTATCAAATGCTTTCTGGGCATCTATTATAAGAGCATAGATATTAAAGTTGTTTTGTTTAGCATATGTCATCATATTATGCAGTGTAAGTGTGTTATCGCTAGTTTGTCTAGTTGCCATAAATCCAGCTTGTTCCTTAGAAATTAGATATATCAAAACCTTCTTTAGTCTCGATGCTATAATTGATGTTAAAATTTTCATATCCACATTCATTAGTGCTATTGGTCTGTAATTATCTGGGTTAAGGGGATCTGAATTGTTTTTATGTATGAAAATTGTTTTTGGCATTGAGGTGGGGTCACTAATTTTATTTTTAGTTATATAATTAAATACATGAGACAATTCTTTTCCCAAACTATCAGCAAACTCTTTGTAAAATTCAGCTGTAATACCATCAGGCCCTGGCGACTTATGTGCTTTCATATGTTGAATTGTATATACTATTTCTTCTTTAGAAATAGGTTTAATCAGGTCACTTTGCAGGCTCTCTTCTAATTCTGGAAAGTTAATTTTTTGCAGAAAACTTTTATTCTGGTTATGTAGAGACCTATCAGTTTGCCCCTCATACACCTTAGTATAGATTTTCCCAAAAACATCAACAATATCCTCAGTTTTAGAATATATTGTGTCGTTATACTGTATTTCCGAAATATATCCAGTTGTTTTGATTGATTTATAATCCTTGCCAGTGCTTTTGATGGTATTTGAACATTATTAGCATATTTCACTAAACACCTATGTTCTTGAAGTTGAAGCAAAAATAGATCCCTTTGAAGCTTCAACATTTCCTCCTCAGTTTGAGCATTAAAATTCTGAATCAGCTCATTATCAAGTTGTTTTATTCTTATTTCTAGTTTTTGAATATCACTATTATGAATTTTCTTATAATATGAGGCTTTTTGTATAAGAAATCCTCTAATTTGAGCTTTAGCTGTCGCCCATTCAATGTCAGGAGTATGTTTTTGGAGCTTCAAGCTATCTGTAAATTCTTTCAAATATTTTATAATTCCGTCTGCTATCTCTTTTTTACTTAAAAGATTTGGGTTGAGTGACCAATTATAACCCCTATGCCTTCTTGTGTCTTTTAAATCTTTAGAAAATTTTAACGAAATTTTTGAGTGATCTGATAGATGACAGTATGTATAACCACCACTGGTTCTAAATTAGTTAGTGCTTTAGATATCAAAAGTAATTTATTCTAGCCCACATTTTGTGGCATGGTGAATAGAAGGTGTATTTATTTGCATTATTAATATCTTGTGAATAAGAAAAGGGGTCAAATAATTGAAAATCTTCCTTAAAATCATTTAATGCTATCCCGGCCTGTTTATTAAATGCTCTTTGTGGACAAGACCTATCCAACTTTGGATTTTGATAAGTATTCCAGTCCCCACCCACAACAAAATAATAACCATCATATTGTGTTAATATTGGATATAATGATGCTATGAAACTGTGTTGATCATTACATGGGGCATATATATTCAAAAATAGGATAGGTTTATCAAATGCATTATCCGATAAAATCACATAACACCATCGCCCATTTGGATCCACTTTGGAGTCTAAAATCCTATCTTTGTATTGGGTTTTGATAATTATAGCCACTCCGCACTGTTTGTCTTACCTTCTGATGTCACTAGCTCTCTAATCCAGTTCTTTTTCTAATATCATTCCATTGTTCATTCATCAAATGTGTTTCCTGTAGAAATACACACAGTGCTTTGTCCTGTAATAATATGTGTAGCAACAGCTTTCTCTTCTTCAAGTTCTGGAGCCCTTTAACATTCCATGAGTTCAACTCCCACATTCGCAGGTCTTGGTATCAAATAACAATATAAGAGGGAATTATCAAATTGACATGTATTGACTGTACACTATATCTAATCTGGAAGCATTTCCTACATCCCGTCCCTAACCAGTGCTTACCCACTTTACCCCTGGACCAGGATTTATATAGGTCTTGTATAAGAGAAAATATAAACAAGGTTAAACACACCAACACATTGAAAAACTTCAGGTAATAACATTTAAAACATTTCCTAAACTTACAACCTATATATTCTAGCATATCTACATCAAAGTCTAAACTACACATTCCCTACCAAACACCGCTACTTAACTACAGCTTTGGTTTAACTATTAGTTAAACAAATCTCATTTCTAAGGTTATTACTGTGTAAAGGAAAGTTTTAGTAGATTGGGTACTTATTTTATCCTACCTTAAGTATCTGTTTTGTTGCAATCATTATGTACATAAACTTTTTACAGAAGAGAGGAGAGAGAGAGAAAAAAAAATGCATCGTACATTTTAAATCTGTACCCTACCACTAGCCTGCCACTCACTGCATATAGTAAAAAAACAATTTTGGTTCACACCTATAAAAGAAGAAAAAAATAGTAAAGGTACATGTTATTATGTGCTTTAAGTACATACTGTAATGTTATTTCGTTATAAAAAGAACATTAACATATTATTTTCAGTTCTCTTTGTCTTCTCAAGCCAGGAAACCATCAGAAATACTCACGACGGGGGACCTCTTTCACAGCAGGACCACAGGAAGTGTTACATCCAAATCGACACTCTCAGTTGAAATCCAGGCATTTCCTGTTTACCACACAATGGAAGTAGACCTCGGAGGTCATAAAAGTCTGGAAACCAGACAGCAGACCCTCAGATTAGCATAAACAAACAGTTTTATTGCTTTTTCAGAGGCCTGAACAGTTTAGTGAAGAAACAAAGGATTAGAAAAGCCTTGAGGTAAAATACATGCTGGATCTGACTACAGGAACATGCCAGTCTCAATGGAAGTTCTTTTCAGCCCTCTGATGCAGGTAGAACTTTAAAAACTTTCAGAAACACTTCTTTTACCTGATTTTTATTGGAAACATAATATTTAGTGCCATCCACCATAAATGTAAGCATATTGGGGTATTTCATCTGGAATTTAATTTGTTTATCAATCAGAAATTTACAGTAAGCAGATAAAGACTGTCTAGCCTGCCTTACTTGTAATGGTAAATCTTGAGCCAGAAATATTTTAACATTTTTCCACATACC
Source organism: Protopterus annectens (assembly GCF_019279795.1). Taxonomy (NCBI): domain Eukaryota; kingdom Metazoa; phylum Chordata; order Ceratodontiformes; family Protopteridae; genus Protopterus; species Protopterus annectens. The sequence goes on along the minus strand of NC_056741.1, from coordinate 1,491,200,767 downwards.
ATAGCCACCATTTTTTTTTTGCAGTAAACGGTATTTTGCTAACATCTTGAAAGTTCAATATCTTAACATATACAGGTCTAGGCATAGTAGAAGCTTGTACCTCTCTCAGCGCTCTGTGTGCCCTTTCTATTACAATCTGTTTCACCCCATCAGCATCATTTAACAGGATTTCAAATATTTGTGTTATGGCTGGTATTAGCTCTGCATACTGGATGTTTTCAGGGATTCCTCTTATAATAATATTATTTCTTCTAGACCTTGCTTCTAAATCAATAAGTTTATTTTGCATGGCTTGTACATCCACATCACATACCTTTGATTTTTTCTCCAGCATGTCAATTTTGTCCTCTATTTCAGAAATTCTGGTCTCAGTTTTGTCCATTCTCTGAAGCAATTGATTGCATAAAACTCCAAATGTTTGTATTTGTGAGGTCAAGTCCTTTAGAGCTTCCTGTATAGGTAGTAAAGCATGTTTGATATCCTCCATGTTTAGTGGCTGATCAGTCCTGGATCTAGTTTCTGGTTTCTGTTGTTCCTGCTGTCTAGTAATCCTTTGTTTTTTCGCAGTTCCATCCTTTACTGGCGACTGTAGTTCTGACAACTTTGTCTTAGTAGTAGTTGTTTCCATGGTTCTTCCTTGTTGCAAGATTTTTCTTTCCCCACACAGTCCTTTGTTTGTTTCTCTCTTCAGAGCAAAGTAATCACTTGTAATCCTGATGGATAAATACTTTTTTTCCCCCACTTTTTTAACTGATTTTAGATTTGGTAAGTATAAATGCAACTTTTTATCGCCAATTTGATGTTTAAACCTCCTGATACCCACTCAGATCAGAGATTTTCCTCGGGTTAATTGAAGAGCTGCAGTTTAGCAGTGTTTACAGCATGGCAGCCATCTTTGAATAGACCACCTAGAATTTTGACCAAATGCCTGAGTCCCATGTATATACATATACATATATATATATATATATATATATATATATATATATATATATATATATGTATATGTATATATATATATATATATATATATATATATATATATATATATATATGTGTGTGTGTGTATATATATATATATATATATATATATATGTATATATATATATATATATATATATATATATGTGTGTGTATATATATATATATATATATATATATATATATATATATATTTGGGTCTACTTCAGTCAGCCGAAAGTTCACTTACCCAACTTTCAGATAGCTGAGATGAAAAGGCCGACAACCGCAGAACACCGACTTCTCACTCCATGTAAGTAACCACTTGGCCACCGTGTTGAACTTTGTCCCTTACCCCTGATGTAGTGTATTCTTGGAGTTAGTATATTTAGGGCACAGCCCCCCACTTGGGTAGGGTTACTTTCTTTCGGTTTTACTATTTTTTCAGGATGGCCAAGCGGTTACTTACCTGGAGTGGGAAGTCATTGTTCAGGATGTTGGTGTTCTGCGGTTGTCGGCCTTTTCGTCTCAGCTGTCTGAAAGTCTGGTAAGTGAACTTTTGGTCTACTAAAGTAGACCCATATATTTATATATATATATATATATATATATATATATATATATATATATATATATATATATATGTGTGTGTGTGTGTGTGTATGTGTGTAAAACATGTTCATATGTGAGTAAGTCAGATTTACCATGGCTGCCTTTGTTTGCTCACTTAAGACTGTGCCGTCATGACTAGGCCACACCAGCAAGCCCTGCAGAACCCATACCCGAATGTTACATGTTGTTTAATTATACCTCGTTAAGTGGGTAGGCTCATTTCAGTTATACCCATTGGCAGTAGAGATTTGGGTAAAACAAGTCTACAAAAGACAATATGTACATGTATTCAAGTATCTGTTTACTTAAATCTGTTTTGTCAATACTTTCAGAGAAGAATAACTGCAGACAGAACACAAAATATGTTATGCAGGCATAATCTACTATTTCTACAATTAGAATCTAGCAAGATACTACAGTTCCTAGGTAATACAGAGTTGTATCAGAATACAGTTACCAATTTAGTAAATATACCAATAGAGAGTGCAGTGAATATAAAAGGAGTTATGGTGAGTGAATTGTTTTAAACTCGTGATTTCTTTTCTGAGGTATCATTAATGCTATACAGAAGTAAGTATGGAACCATAATGTGATCAAAAGGTAATGAGTGGAACATACAGACTTGTATATCTTAGGCAGTTAGGTCAAAAGGTAGAATGCCATTTGAAGACCTAAAGTAAAGAAACCTTTTATTAAAGAAGTATGTTATAAATAAGAATATCCTCAGCAACTCTTTATTATTGTCAAAAGCATTACTCCAAATACTATATGGTACAATAACAGGGGCAATTCATTTTACCTATCCATTATTTAGGATGGTATATGGTATTGTAAGAGATGGAAAATCATTATTTTAAATTGTTTATTTAACACAGGATGTTGTATTATGAGGCGGGTAAGTAAGAAAGGAAAGAACTGAACTATATAAGGAAATAGGTGAGTGCAGAGAATGCACAGGAGATGCCTTATAAGTTATTAACAGCTGCACTGAAATGAATTTGTAACACTACTAGGTAAAATGAAACACAAGCTAGACAGCATGACCATTTATTTATTTATTTAGTTAGTTTAACCAACCATGGTTCTATCTCTCATTCCTCTCCTAGTCACTTACTACTCTGTGTACTGCTCGCTACTTAGATGTATCCACCTCTGGTTACATATTCATGTTGAACGGCAGTATCAATGACATCAGGATGCATCCACATTTGGAATAAAAGAATAGCTTTAATGTAGTACAAAATGGCAGTAAAGTAAGAATGATGATTAAACAGTTCATTCATCACATATACAATCCTCCTACTGGCCCTAGCCCCAGTGCATTATGGGATACAGTATTTCGTAAAATGGGAATACAATACATTAATCTTAAAGTGGAAGTGATTTCATATTTCATAGTTTCATAGATAGTTCACATATTCACTGTATATGCAGGCACACATCAATTCTACTTTTCTTATCATCACAACTTACAGCCAGTGACCAAGGCATTGTGTTATTAAAATGAAGGAATACAACTGAACCTGCTTTGCCTGTGCAAACATATTTATATTCCTTAAAAACTGCAAGCGCTTTCACCCTGGTAACTCTCACTTTGCAAAAAGACTTGTTCTAAATGCACAGCAGCGTGACAACCTCCCTACCTTTCCTTGCAATGGACAGAGCTAAAGAATAACATAAACACTGACAATAAATAACAATAAAGTTTACTTTGACTTTGACAATCATGCCTTATGACTTTCACAGCTGGTGCTGCAGTTTAACTACAGACTAAGAAGTAGCAGCTTCCAGACTTGCAGTGCCTCATTCTGCAGCACTTTCCCAAAAACTGAGCCTCAGAATTCGATTGTGGCATAAAGATACAATTTCCAATAAACCTTTAATTCCAGCAGGAAACAATCTGAGCTGCATGAAAGGACCACTACTAAAAATAAAGTTATTGTTAAGTTGTTTAGTCATGTCTGGCTCATCATGACTTCAAAAACTTGAGCACATCAGGCTTGTCTGTCAACAACTGCTTCTTTTAAGTTCTTGCAAATTCATATTCATTACTTCAGTAATGCGTTGTGCATCTCTGCTGTCCCCTTCTTCTTTTGCCTTTGATCTTTCTCAGTATCAGTGCTTTCTCTAGTGAATCCTGACTTCACATTACATTTATCAGACCTATAAGTGAACAATCTGGGTTTATTTCCTGAAATGTTGACTGATTTATGCCCTTGTAGTCCACAAAATTTTCATGTTTTCTCCAACATCAAATTTCAAACGTATTGATTTCCCAGTGCACAGCCTTAACTAGCTGATGTGTATACCTACCGCTTTTAAATTTTTGCTTGTATTATTTTTCAGCTCTGCATTTTGTCCAGTACTTTAGTTTCTGTTAAACTACGTCATATTTCTGCATTTTTCTCACCCTAATGTATGTCTGTTTATATCTTACTGCACTTGTGAATTTTCTAGTGTTTTCTCCCCAGACATTTTCATTCATCTAATCCAAATAAATAAATGGTCTAGCACTCACAGTCACTTGTTATTAATCAGAAAAATACAGCTTTGACTGTATGGACCTTCGCTGAGTATATGATGTGTTTCTTGAGTATCTTATCTAGATTTGTCATAGCTTTCCTCCCAGGTGGCAATTGTCTTTTAATTTCATGGCTGCAGTCAACATCTGCAGAATGTTTTGAGCCCATGAAAGTAAAATCTGTCACTGCCTGCACTTCTTCCCCATCTATTTACTAACAATTGATGTGGATAGATGACTTAATCTCAGTTTAAGAAACAAAGAAAACAAGTGTTTTGTCAGTATGTACCTTGTCAACTTAAAAGCATTAAAAACAAAACTCTGTGCAGAATCATTGAAGAGGGAACAGACAGGATCTCTTTCTTGTTTTGTTCAATATTAGATCTAGAGGTAATAAGCCACAGTACTCTTAATAAGAAGGACTGTAAAGACATAGTTTACTTATTTAATCATTTATGCCTCTAGAAATAATTCAAACCTTAATAGACATGTCAGCAAAACAGTATGAAGCTAGAGTAAGTCTGAATGTAGAAACCATAGCTTTGTCCTTCAGTCATGACAAAGGAGACACATACTTCTAAGTATTTCTCACTGTTTGCTCTGATTTCATAATGCCTGTCTCTAATGAACTTTCTAAAGATAAAACACAGCTCTTTCTTCTTGATATCATCAGATCCCTCATACTAACCAGGTCATGACCACCCCAGCTGACTTTCATTCCATATGGTTGGAGTCATGCAGGCATAAAGAATTCTGCATACTACTTATTGCATGCTGTGCAATGTCACTTGGTTTTTACAACTACTGAGCACTGGAAGCTTCAAAACCATCTGTCACTTAATGCCAATAAATCCAAAATCCTTCTTTTCTCTCCCTCAAAAACTGTCACACTTGACAAGCAATCCTTCAATATCATCAGCCATGCCAACTCCTCTATAGAAGTTGTCCCCTTTGCTAAACTTTTTGGGGTCACTATAGATGGACACCTGAAATTCGATACACACGTCCAACTTAATATCAAAAAAACCCATCAGAAGCTAGGTATGTTATATAGAAACGCTTACTTTCTCTCTCCATCTACAAGGCAAACTCTAGTTTCTACTTATTTACTACCATCACTATTGTACGGTGCTCCACTTCTAACCAATCTTTGTATTACCATCTCCTCAAAACTAGAAATCTGCTACAACAAAATTGCTAAATTCGCTACTAAATCTAAACACTCCTCCCATCATTGCACCTCTCTCCACATGCTAAAGTGGCTAGAGCTTCCTAACCACCTTGTCTACCTTCAGCTTACTACAGCCCACAAAGTAATCTTTAAACCTACTGCATGCCCTGCTCTTACTAATATCTTACCATTCTACACTCCAAACAGACCACTTAGATCTGCCCAACAAAATCTACTTTCTGTATATAAACCAACACGTCCCCCTGGCCAGTTTCTCCTTTCCTATTCATTAGGCAAAAAATGGAACTCCCTCCCACCCCTGCTAAGAATCACTACAAGCTTCGAACTCTTCAAATCCCAGCTCCACTCCCACCTTTCCCAAAACTGGAAATGTAATTGCATTCTTCCTACCTAACTCCTCCTAATATCGCTTATACATGTACTCCCTCATGCACATGCTTATACATGTACTCCCTCATGCACATGCTTATATATGTACTCCCTCATGCACATGCTTATACATGTACTCCCTCATGCACATGCTTATACATGTACTCCCTCATGCACATGCTTATACATGTACTCCCTCATGCACATGCTTATACATGTACCCCCTCATGCACATGCTTATACATGTACTTCCTCATGCACATGCTTATACATGTACTCCCTCATGCACATGCTTATACATGTACTCCCTCATGCACATGCTGTTTTTTTTTTTCCTAGAACTGCCTTGCTCTGAATCTAAAGAATGGTTACCATGTAAATATTGTACATAGCTCTCTATGCCTTCTCTCTGTTACTTTTGTCCCCTTTTTTCTTCCTTTCTTTGTGCACCTTTTCAATTTGATACAACTCCATATGTAATTTTACATTTGTTTTCTAAAACATTTATAATTATATAAAAACCAAACGACTGCTGCAGCAACAGGTTAATGCCTCACTACAACGATAAGTACAAATAAAGTCCAACAAAGTATGAGCTGTAGATGAGGCAATGGTGCTTCCTAATGCATACAAGCAACGACAGATCAGTCCATATAAAAAAGCAATTTTATTTTATAAAAACAGATAAGCGCTTTCACTATAAGAGCTTCGTCAGAGCTTTTCTCCCCCGGCCTCCACTGAAAACGGGCCCTCTGGGCCCAGTGGACCTCCCCAGTTATCAAACTGGAAATAAATAAATAAATAAAAAAGATCACAGGTATTTGCAACCTAGAAATCAATCATAACTAAGATACTCAAATCAAGATCAAAAATATGTGAAGATACATGTAGTTAAATGTAAAAGGCATAGATAAATATCTGAGAATGGATGAAGAAATAGCACTACAGCATGAACATATGAGAACAAAACCTTGTAAGGAATATTTTAGAAAACTGAAACTAATACTGAAAACTGCTTTGGCATCTACGAATAAAATGTAAGATATAAATCAACTTGCACTTCCTATTTTACTTACTGCTTTGAGGTGGACAACAGGCCCCAAAAAGAGTTGGATAAACTTGACAGAAAAAGAAGAAAACCACTTCATGCCCATCAAATTATATACAAAAATGAATGTTTGCCAAAGGTTGGTATGGGCCTCCTTGAAACTGACTAAACACTTAGGTTAGTGATTGTGGGGATTTATACATATTTATGGAAATTATCAGATACAAAGATAGTGAAAGTTCTAAACCATAAATAAAATAAGTCTAAAATAGCATTTTCTCTGAGGTAAGCAGAAGCTTTTGGAAAAGGCACAGGCATGGAAACCAATATGACTGACAACAGCAAAAAAGGTAAAAGCAAGAAAACCAGATACTACAGTTGAGCTGAAAAAAAAATGAAGAAAACAAGTCTAAGATAACATCTTTGCTGGGGTTAGATGCGGATTTTAGGAAAGAAAGAGACATGGAAGTCAAACAAGAAGTGGATACAAATCAGGTAGCAACAAAAAGTGCAAAGAAAAACAGAAAGACTCTAAAGAATATGGCAAGAAAAGAAAGAAAGAAAGAAAAGAAAACTGGAAAGCCACAATACACATATGGCTCAGTCAGGGTGAATTTAAACAAAAAGATGAAAGGTTAATATCAGCAGTTCAAGACAGTGGAGTACATAATAGGTTTTGTTGTACAAAAGTAAAACCAGCTTCTCATTTTCGTACTTACGTATTATCGCAACCAGATTTTTGCGGTTGCAAATAGCGCCAACTTGCAGACAAACGAGTAGCTGAAAGATTTCTAACTGCTAAGCATAGTCCTTACTACTATCCAAAATGTTTACATGACTTTAAGGAACAGGAACAACTTAAGAAATCCTCTTCCTGTTTTCCATGTATTACAGATGCACACATGAGTTGTCATGGCTGGTGTCATACTGTGTGTTGGAATATTTTCACATTGGGCAACAAATCCTTCACAGAAGGAAAACACAGAAACGCTAAGTTTGCTTTTGCTAAACTTGGTCTTTGTAAGCAATGTTTTAATCAATCTTTTAAGAACCATTGCATTGTTAATGAATTGACATTATGAGGGTGGATATTCTGCACTTGTATATATGTCTTTCCGTGGTAAACCCCTTACGTGTTTTATTACTGTCTTTCAGTCATTTTGGTGTTTACTTAATTGCCCCGAATTGGAAGGGTGTCAGTAACTTTGCGGTCATTTTGACTGTTGCCATTGTAAAATGAAGGTGGAGATGATCTGTAGTGTAACTGACATCAGCTAGTATAAAGGTTTTGAAATGCAGAGGACAATAGGTAGCCAGTCTGTTGGGTATTTCAGTAAAACAGGACTTTGAAAAACTGATCCTACAGAGTGAGAAAAGCAGAGGACGGAATTACAGCAGTGCTTCAGAAGTATCAAGAAGGGAGTTGTCATCTGACTGATACAGAATAAAAAAAAAAATTACTTATATATATATAATGTCATTGAATGCCCTGAACTGCAGTCATTACTTTCGGGAATAATTCAGAAATGTTGAAATAATTGCATATTACAGTTTTCTCACAACATGTGTTGCTCCGAGAAAGAACTCTGCAGCAGGCGGACTTGAAAGAAGAGTAATGCTGCCATTGAAGTGTGGAAAGAAAGACGAACAGTACGTTTTTTAAATTTTATTGGCATCACTACAGAAAAGACAATGTTGTGGTGCAAGGACACACATTAGACTACATTTCTCCAACATTAATGACAGTATTTCAAGATCGTTATATGGTTTTCGCAACTGCGAAAATCTGGTTGCGATAATACGTAAGTACCCTCATTTTGTTACAGGATGCTATACTCTTATAGCTGAATGATTTGTATGCAGAAATGCATAACAATGTGGCACAGTTGTTACAAACATTACCACATACAGATAGCTGACAAGGTAGGGAATACCTGTGACTGGAAGGATTTAGTGTAGAAAGTCTAACAAGGGTTATGTCACAGCATGATGGAACAATAAGTCTACAAATTAAGGAGGAAAAGGTGAAGTGGGAGAAAGCTGAAGAAGAAATGTGGACATGGGAAAGAAAAAGAGATTTAATATGGTGCAATATTTATGCAAAGGTGAAAGCAAAACTAATCAATATAAAAAGGCAGCACCAAAGATATTTGAAGAGAAATACAGGGAAAGGCATCCAGCTATGGAAAATTTCACAATACAAAAAAACAAGAAAACAGAGGGAGAAAGTAGAAAGGAGGATATGAAATGTAGAAATGAAAGAAATAGAAAATAAAGTTATGGATTACTTGTGAAGTGAAGGATGCAGTGTAGAAAATCTGGGTCAAGTAATGCCACAGCATGGTGGAATAGTGAGTCCTGAAATTAAGGAGAAACAGGTGGAACAGGTGCCACATGAAGATACTTTGGAGCCTTCAGCAGGAAACCAGTAAAAAAGTTCAGTTGAAGTTGCACAGCAAGGGAAGGAGCAGGAAACAGTGGCAACTCTGATGCAGTCACTGTTGTGGAGGAAAGGCCCATGAGTTCCCATATGAAAGAGCAATGGATGACACAGGATGCATCCAAAGAGAATATGTCACAGAAAGGTGGTCTGGAAGTTTCTGTAGAATGCTCGCAGGGAACAGAAAGCAAAGTACATGCCATAAGTTTAGAGGAAAATGAGCTAAGAGAAGAGTTACTTGATTTAATAGAGATGGATGGACAGATTAAGATCACTGAAAGAAATAGGTCACAGAAAGTAAATAAGATCCAAAATGTCAGAAGTTTGATAAAACAGATGAACACAGTAATTAAGGGTATTAGCAGACATTCATGTGATACAATAGAAGTAAATAGGATATATTAATGTGCAACTAAATTAATAACAGATAAACTGGGGAATTCAATAAAGCTTACACAATTTTATTTTCTGTGTACGCATCGCGGTGTGATGTGTATACCAGCACAAACAATGTTAGATTCAGTAACGTGCCACTTAGTGGCACACAGACACATGCAATGAGGGAAAGTATCGAGAAATGCAAATATCCTGTTAAGTAATCTTATGCAAATGAGGCAGATTGAGTGATCCAAAAAGTGGAAAGGCATCCATGTAGACCCCGTGTCAGTGTCCATAGTGTACGCGGAATTTCTCTGCATACAGGGGTCTACACAGAGAAAAGAGGATGTAAAACAGAAGAAATGTGGACATACATCTACTGAAATTGTATAATCACATACAGATATGTGCAAAAATAATGTTGTGGATGTCAGACAGAGGAAGTGGATAAGTTAAAATAATATTTTATTTTCTTTAATAATCTTGGCTAGTTTGCACTGTGTGCCACAGTGCACAAATATGCTTGATACAAAAAAAAAAAAAAAAGATAAAATAAAATAAAAAATGTGCATTTTACAATGTATGTCAGAAATGTACTATAGCTCCCTACATCTGTGCCGTACAGATATGCACTGGTGCGGTTGTCCAGGTCATACAGCTCTGAACTGTGTAGTTTCCAGGCTGTCAGCATGGATATGTATGTAAATGAGGTGGATGTCTTGAATAGCAGAATGGAGTAATTGTGTTCGCATAGCCACTTTGTGTAGGCTCCCACACCATGTTGATATTCCCAGTGGCAGCAGGGGGCTGTGTCCAGTCACTTTTAGGATTGTTAATTCCCGCTGCATGTGTTTGCACTGTGCACTGCATAGTTGACCGTATTTACGTGGAAAGACCACCCAGGTCACAATGATGACATAGGAAACAAGCAATTAAAAAAGGATATATTCAATTATTGATTTTGACTTTTGTCTAACCTATGCTGCGAGGTGTGGTCATAGCTGAACGTGTTCACGCGGCACACCACTCACGTGACAGTGATGACATAGGCAGCAATGAATGGAAATCAGATCTTTCCAATGAATATTTATTAATACGTATAAGCTATGCTGCTCAACTCAGTGCACAACACCATGTTGTGCACTAACGTAGGGCCATTAAATGATGTTAATCACATTCTAGGCAGGTGAAATGCATAATAATTAGCTAATCACACAACTTGCACCTACGGCAGATCTCTATAAAGTATGCATACACCTTACATTCTGTTTTTTCCCCCAATACTCTGGACCATTGGTGGTTACACTTGGGAATTTTAACTGAGATAATGCTAGGGGCTGCTGCAGATCTGCTACATCTGTATGTGCTAGATACTGAAGTCACTGCTGCTGGTGCTGTTGACAATAGGTCTAGGCTGAGAAGAAGAGTGTTCATGCCCAGTGTAAGCTTGCAGGAGCTATAAGAGCTGGAGATTGTAGAGTGCTACAGGGTGGACAGGGACATATTACAACAACTCACTGAGCTCTGCCGCCTTCAACTCAGAGCCAGAGCCAACAGAGGGGAACCCATTTTAGTGGAAGCAAAGGTATGTGTAGCCCTTAGGATACTTGCTACAGGTACTTTTCAAAGGCTGAATGGGGATATGATGGGGGTGTCACAGGCATCTGCATCCAGGATACTTCACCAGTTCCTGGATGCTATGCTACCACATGCCAGTGAGCACATATCTTTTCCCCATATTCCCTGATGTGAGGGCCAGCAATATGCATCAGTTCTACAGTGTAGCACACTACCCTGAGGTACTGGGTGCCATAGACTGGACCCATGTACACATCAAGGCTCCACCTGGTGAGCAGCCTAGAATCTACACTAACTGTAAGGGGTACCACTCCATCAACTGCCATGTGATGTGCAATGCCCAGGGAATTATCCTGAATGTGTGTGCTGGCAGCCCTGGCAGTTATCAAGACTCCCATATCTGGCACACAATACAGCTGTACCAGATGTTTGCTAGGGGGGACAGCCCACATGGCCATTTATTGGGGTATGCTGGCTACTCCCTGGAACCATGGATGATGGCACCCATCAAAAATATACACACACCCACAGATGAACACCATAATGAGGCACACCCACAAACTAGGAACATCATAGAGCATGTGTTTGGGCTGCTGAAGTCACAGTTCTGGTGCCTCAATGTATCTGGTGAAGCCCTGCAGTATTCTCCAGCAACATGTGCACATATATTCATAGTATGTGCTATGCTTACACAATATGATCCTGCGGAAACAGCTGCATCTGGATCAGCAAAGGCACAGGATACACAGTCCCCCACCAGTGCCTAGGTCACCACACACACACAGTCACAAGAGGACTCGGAGGAGGAACCCCCTGCTGATGTCCCTGTAGGCAGACGTAGGTATGTTCTGTACACCCTGGCATTGGCTAAGAGGCAATGTATAGCACATTCACTGACAACCTAGGGACCTAGGGACTGACAACTTACTCCTACTCACATACAGACATTAAAAATGATTGCAGGCAACCCACACATCCTGTACCTACTCATGTATTGGCTGTATACTGCTTACATCAGAGTCAGCCCTGAACTATGGTTGTGTCAACTGCTGCATTTGCAAGGTTAGTCTGTAACCTTCATAGTACACATAAGGATTATTATGATATAACATTGTATGTATGGATCAGGTACATTATGCAAGTAAATATAGCGGGCTACTTGGACAGAAATTACATCCACAGGGGACTACAGATACCCATTCCACTATCTTGTTTCCATGAGTATTCACTAGGCCTCATGCATGGAATACTCATGCAGTCCTACTGCAACAGATTACTGATACATCTGTCAAAGGAGATGTTAGACAGTGAGGTGACATTATAGTCAGACTACTGTGTATTCCAGCAGAACATGTGGTGGAGTTTCACCACCCCCAACACAGCGGTGTTCCCTTGCAACTGCTGTAACAGAAACTCATCAATGGTATATCAGCATGCCAGGCAGTCTTAGGACAGTAACACAGAAATTGATCATACATTCCTTATCTTACTTAGCACAGTAATAACAATATACATATTTATGTAGTTCATTGTGTGATGAATTATCTCTGTCAAACAGCTTACATGGCTAAAAGGACTAGGGTAATTAGATTATGTGGTGGCATTCACTGTTCTAATCTAGATGTAGCCATTAATTTTGGATGTCAGGCATTATTACTGTTTGTGCTCCAGACTGTCAGCATGTGTGTGGTGTAATATTAGTAACCTTTGTGACATATTAAGTACGTCACACAACTAAAGAAAGTCATAGGCAAGTTCAGTGATGTGCATCAGTGCAGTAACAGGGGCAGATGTCATTTTGTGTTACACATAAATCCTGGACTGGAGTACAGGTAGGTGTGGGCTGGAGTCAGTTTATAACTAGCAAATGTCCTGCTGGGCATGCTCATACACTTAGTTAATCAGAGCACAATTATGTTGCTCTCTACTCAGACTGATTTGTCATATATAGATATGTCTACAGCTACATACATATATGTATACATATTTGTTTGTCAGTATCACACTCTGTCTATAAATATATATATATATATATATATATATATATATATATATATATATATATACATACATACATCTATATACACATATACACACATATCTATCTATTTATAGAGATATACATCTCTGTCTCTCCCCATACATCTACATAACACATATACATATATGATACATACACCTCCATGTATATTTATGTTGTTCTTATCTACAGATATATGTTTATATGTCTGCGTATGTCTGTATCATTCTACACACCCTGATATTGGTGATTGACACATATTGCGGTATGACACATATATAATGCTGCTCAAAGGACCAAATGTAAGGGCTCAACAGTAGATAATGCACTGCCCTACAACCTGCTGTGCCTGCTGGATGTCACAACACATAAACCAACAGGTGAATGGGTGGTGTTATGTATCATGTTGTGTACACATGCATTAACAGGGCACATTGTTTTTCCCCACAGGCTTGTCGATCAGAATGCAAACAGCCACATATGGCCAGAATGGCTACTGTAGACACATAGCTGGGATAACAAACAATTTTCTGACTGCAAGATTACTAGATGCAGAGAACAGTTGAGAATCAATGTCACTCTGCAGCCCACAAACACTGTTCAACACAAGCCTAGTTTATGTAATCCACTAGTATTCACCTGCAGTCACATAGAATATAGACTTAAGCCATGGGATGTGCTGTAAATACTATGATCTATAGTGTGTGTAAGACTAGATAGGTAGGGGTTCTAATCTCATTCCAGCCCACTTGGTGTATGTGTGTGCATCTCACTTCATAACAAATGGGAATCTCACATTGATTTCCAAATGTCAATGGGCCTGCCCTTTTTGGCCCTTGCAGGTGGTGCCGGCCTCCAAGCCCCTCACTTCCACAAGGCCTGTCATATACCTTAACAGTACAAACTGCCATCAAAATATTAGACTTAAGCCATGGCTTGTGCTGTAAATACTGTGATCTGTAGTGTATAAGACTAGATAGGTAGAGGTTATGATCACACTCCAGCCCACTTGGTGTGTGTGTGTGTGTGTGCATCTCCCCTGCATAACAAATAGGAATCCCACAATGATTTCAAAATGTCAGCAGGCCTGCACTTTTAGCCCTTGCAGGTGCTGCTGGTCACCAAAGCCCTTTCTTCCACAAGGTCTGTCAATATCATGTACCTTAACAGTACCAACTGCCATTGTAATGTCAGACTTAAGCTGTGGAGCATGCTGTAAATACTGTCATCTGTAGTGTGTAAGACCAGATAGGTAAGGGTTCTTGTGTGTGTGCATATCTCCCTGAAAAATAAATATAATCATTACACTGACTTAGAAAGAGGTGGGATTTTGCAGTAATTGGGCTGTTGCAGGTGACGTGTGCCTCCAAAGTCCTGACCAGAACACAGCCTGCTAATATCATCTACCATAACATTACCTAAAGAGATGTTAACAGCATACTTGGGTTTAGTGCGTGTGTTAAGTACTGTGATCTCTAGTGTGTACCATTATATAGATAGGGGTTCTAATCTAATTGCAGGCAACTTGCACTGTGTATGCTGTACATATGAATTGATAACAGTACTATTCTCACTGTAGCCAGGTGTGCATATGCATATCTTAGAGCATTTCCTATCAGGGTATGGGATCATAGGATCATTGTACATTAGTAGACTAATGGGCCTAGGTCCCATAAAGTCCTAGTTTACATGATCAGCACATATTTCCTCTGATCACAAGAGATATGACAGTCATCCAGGCAAACATACAGATGGCATCTGAGGAGTGCCAATGAGGTGCACTGTTTGCCATTAGGTGGGGGTGTGTTTAAACAGTTTGTGAAAGTATGGTACACAGATCTCCCCCACCAGCATGTATTATTAATGTCACATACCAGGTAATGTCCTTACAGCAGATAATACATGTTCCATTCCACTTACAGATATGCAGCATTTGCAATACAGCAGGGCCAGACATTGCCCTGTATGCAAGGCAGAGATCACTTTGTGTGGTCAATATGACACAAGCTGCAATGAAAGTTATTGCACACAATCCCCATAGGACAGATACTGGGGACTTAAAAATCCCACGTGAGGAAACTTTGCATTTGTATTATGTGCAATTGCCACTGGTGCTTGCAAAACTACATGAGAAAATGGCCATTGCAGTGAAATAATGCTATGCTGAGGGGAGTCTACATGGAGGTTATATCTACAAATTATCGGGTGACAGTGCCCTCACTAATAACATGATATGATATACTACCCTTCTTACCCCTGTGGAGACATAGTGATCTGTGTTAAGGTAGGTGTAAACCTGTGTGGCCAGGCCCATGTGCCCAGGTCTATCACCCCTGTGTCTGTACATCAAATGTTGATAATTATGTCCTACTTACCAGGAACATTGCTGTTACTGATGGAAATTATAATACATACACATTTGCTTGGGGTTATGACCATGAGTATGTGAACAAGCATATGCTCATGAAGACCCACTTGTAGGAGAGTGACATAATTGGGGGATTATATGACTGCTCCCAGTTTGCTGTTCCATTAGGTGCTTCTTGTCCTCCTGTCAGCTACAGCTGAGTCTATGCAGTTGTATATGTGGCTGCATAAAGTATAGCTTTAGAGGCTGCAATACTTGCTTGTCCCATCTGAGGTTGGTGGTGCAGTCATGCTAGTTATACCATTCCATAGGAGGTTATCCTTTGCCTTTTTGAAGTTTACACCTGTGTTTGGTGAAGGAGGGGTTCAGGTGTGAGTCTTACATGTAATGACATTGAGTTGTGGTCAGGTCTTATCATGGAGGACCTCACAGTGCAGGTGCTACAGTGGTCACCCATATTGGTAAGCACCTGATGCAGTACGTTGGTTTCTCCTTGTTGGGATGTCACTCCAGTTGTTCAGGGCATTGTATTTAAGGACGTGGAATAACCTTTGCCCAAGTGAGTTTGAGCATAAGTAACTAACACAGATGGTATTCAATGAAAGTCACCCTATACCATGGTGATGTGATGTAGCTTGATGGATGAAGGTAGATTCAAGTACACACAGCAGGTGTTGTGCATCATGGAGTTGCCCTGTAGCTGGCAATGGCTTCATTAGATCACCTACCAGTACTGAATAGCACATGTATTGCATCCAGGGAATCACACTGTTTAGCCAATCTGGATGTGTATCTATCTGTAATGACTATGGATACACCACCTGCATTAATGAGCACACATTTACTGTGGGTTCTCAACACATGGAAGGACGTTTAGCCTGGAATGGCTGTGGTGCTGTCCACAGCCCTGAACCAGGTGTGTGTGATTGCACAAAGGTCTGCATCTTCTAAGGTGGGAACACCATCTAGTGAGTAGAGTTTCGAGGTGGTTGGTGGATTGCCAGAATTTTTGGATGTTGTTTTGGTGTTTTTGTTGACAGAATAGGAAGTATGACAGTATGAGCCAAGCACTAACAAATGCATGTACACAACTACAGGGAACTATTTTACATAGTGTGCTTATACATTGCTACCAAGGTGTTCTGTAAATGGATTTGCCAATAAATTGCATTCCAAGTAATGTCATTTATCTGCTAATCATGGACCAGACATATGGGGCATTAGTCATTACATTCCAAAAAATCATGACAGTTGAGAGGTATGTTTGTGTACACTAATTAGACTAGGCAGCCAAGTGATTTCTTAGTTGGCTGCCATGGGACTAGAACCCACAAGCTGTGACTCCAGAGAACATGTGCACTAAATTTAACAGTTGACTGATGTCAGGTTAGAAAAGACATGAAGGTGCATACAGGAATACTTCACACTTATTGGAAAAGATTATTTATCAAGGCACAATCCACCTTTACACTTTATGGATATTGCTCATGAAAATCTGGCACTTATACACATGGATATTTGCCTAGAATGTGAGCTACCTTACCCATATACCTTATTCCTGGAGTGGGAGAAATATACTGCATTAATTGACTGCAAATGGCCATAACACAGGCTTGAGCCTTACTGTGGCTATTACACTGCATTCATCAGACATTTATTTTCTGCAGTCTTTATTCATTTCCTGTTTTACAGTCGACTGGTGTCAGATTAGAACACACATGCAGTGACTACAGCCATACTGCATGGTTATTTGAACAGATTACTTCTCAATGCATAATCCTGAGTTAAACTTTATTGAAATTGTACCTTAAAATCTGACATTTATACACATGAATATCTGGCCATAACATCAGCTACCTTACGCATACACCTTGTTCTTTGTGTGAGTAGAATGTACAGCATTATATAACACAAACTGGCCAGAACACAGGCTTGAAACTTTCTGTGGGTATTGCAATACATTTATCAGACAGTTTTTTCAGCAGTCTTTATTCATTTCCTTTGTACAGTTGACTGGTGTTAGACTAGAACATGCAGTGACTACAAGAATAGTAAGCAGTTCTTTGTTTGAAACAGTACATATCACAGCGCCATCACCCTTTAAAATCTATTTATTACTGTTGCTTCATGTCGGACATATACAGCATGGATAGCTGTGTCAGACCTGTAAGTAATAACCCACTTACCCTCATCATTACCTGAGTGCAATCTGCAGCATATTTCACACAATGAGCACAGCAGAACACTGACTGGTAATCTGGGTAGGCCCCAACCTCAACTGATGTTTGTAAGCTGTACTACACAATAATGCATGGTTACTTGACTTAACTTGGTTTACCATTTCAGGTAGGCACTGACACATTACTAAACATATTACATTTCCCAAGTATGTTATACCTGACTGTAAGGACTACAAACTCTGTAAATACTTTTTTTATCTTGACAGTATGTTATGCATTATGTTATTGCTTTGATTTTTCCCTACTTACCAGACTCACTCCTCATCCTGGCCAGACATCCTGCATGGGACCAAAGATTGCAAGTCCTCTCTTCTGCAGCTGTTGTAAGAGAAGAAAAGCATTATGCATATCAGTTTTGCACATATTCAATTTGTATATTTATAAATCACTGGGACAAATACTTACATATCTGTGGGGTGCACCCAGCTCGAGCTTCTTGGACCCAGGTGTTGAAGGTTCCTCTCTTTCTATTCTTCAGGTCATCATAGTGGTGATGACACTGCTCACCAGTATGGGGGATACCAGTAGCACTGGTAAGTTCCCTATCCAAATGATACCAGGCCTCAGACTTACACTCTGAGCCCTATTAATCACCCTGCAGCAGCCAGGGTTCATGTTTTTTGACCAGAAGTCTAACAAACACTTTGGACTCCTGCACACTCCATCTCTGCACCCAAATGCTCTCCCTCTCACCAACACCACCAGGTACATCGACAGCCAAGTGAGAACTCCAAAGAATGGTGTCAGATTCCTGCCTGTTGGCCATTATATAGTGTGCATTCCTGCCCTTACACATCATAGTGCAACTTTCAAAAATGTGGCGCACCACTTAGCATTGTGCAAACTCATACAAACCACTTAAATGAAGCTGAGCATCACACAGACTCACACAAGCCATGTTTAAGCATAGTTTAACAATGCACAAATGAAGTAGACCATTGGCCATGTTTAAACGAAGCTTAGCATCACGCAGCTTTGCTAAATATAACATTTTTTTAATTTTAAATTAAACTGATGTTTCATCTGACTCATGTTCAAAGCAATACATGTGACTGCTCAGGACTCAAACCCAGGACCTACTATACTGTAGGTCATGACTCAACCTATCTAGCCACTTGGATAGTACCAGGAAGCACTATATATTCACATATACTACTAAAATGCCTGTTAGTGCTGAGCAGTGAAGCTACATGAGTTGGCACGTTGCTAAGCACTGCAGGGCTACAACAATTAAATACATTCAGTTTCTATTTCTAGATATCAGATGGCATTGCTAAGCACCACGCTGCTCCATGCAAACAGGGAGAGACAGAAAAAAAAAATTTAATTAATTATATCCGGTTTCAATTTTTAGATATATAGCAGATGTCAGGTGCATATGTATAAGTACAGCTCAGCATCGCTAAGCATCAAGCCGTAGCATATAAAACAGGACATAAAATTAAAAAAAATATTACTGTCCTGTGCTTTGTTGCCTCACAGTAAGACGCTGTCTGGTTCGATTCTCAGCTAGAGCGTCTTCTGCGTGGAGACATGCGTGAATGGGTGTACCTTCGTTGAAGGTTGTGCGTCAGGGCTGGTAACTTGGCACATAAAAATCAACTACCAATCATTAGCGGACCGGAGTTCCGCTGTGGTGACCCCTAACTGGGAAAAGCCGAAAGACATAACAACAACAACTGTCCTGTGCTTAACACCTGTTCAGACATTTTCTGGACAGTGAACAACTACAGGACAGCCTCTACGCTGCTGCTTGTATGGATTCAATATCCATGTAACTCTGATCTTCCTCAGCAGCACTCCATAATTAATATGTAAGGCTCACTGCCAGGGAGGAACCGTGGCTATGCACATAGGCACATTGCATGTAGGCTCTACACAGAGCCTAAATGGATTTTATTGAATCCAGTTGAAAGTCATCATAAAAACACAGGGCAATAAAGGAAAGGATGGGAAGTAAACAAATGCCATCATAGAAGTATCAAACAGAGAAAACTATAAAGCAATTAATCAAGAAGTGTCACTGTTAGAAGAGTGTAGAACAGGGAATAGATCAACAAAAATACTTAGAAATATAGGTGTGATAAAAGCAGCTTATAGTATAAGAACAAACCAGTATCTGTTGTACACTATTGCGAATAAAAAAGTAAAGATATCAGTCTGGGCAGAAAAAACTTCTAAGATAAATATAAAGGAAAAGTACAAAATAAGCAATTAATTGATGCTCCAAAAAAGTGTTATAGAGAATTGGGAACAAAGTAAAAGGAATAGAATCACCACCCAAAAAACAGGAAGTAAACACATTTTGGAGAAATATCTATGAAGACCCTTTGGAAAAAACTATATACTGGAACTAATACCAACAGAGTTTATAGTCATTTATAAGAAAACCCAATCATTTGTTACTAAATAAAATCTTTATGTAGAATTGTAAAAAGGGAAAGAATCTTAAGTATGGCATGGATAGAGTCCGAAAAAAGCACTTAACAGCATCTCACATTCATGGGTAAAGGAGTGCTTACAGATTTATTATATGCATCCTACATTGATCAATTACATTACATTAACCATGAAACAGTGGCACACCGCTTTGCAATTAGACCATGAAAAAGGGCAAATTATTATCCCAAGGATAAAAATTCAGGGGGGGGGGTATTCCAGGGTGATTCTTTGTCATCATTATTATTTTATCTTGCCCTTAATCCATTAAGCTGTTCAATTAACAAATATGTTTTTTAACACCTTTATTGAATTATCACTTGTGACATAGGCAAATTTACATTTATACAAAAGTAATCAAACTGTATTAACAAATTAACCTTAACAAACATTATACTTCACATATATTGCTATATATCAGATAACCTAAGCAACATAAACCATGCCGACACAATCCTAGTTGAAAGCGTTTTACATCACAAACTATATTGACACACTCCCAGTTGCAAACATTATACATCACTTATAATCTACCCCATCATTTTCAGTCAAACATTACATAGCTCATTTAATTCCAGCCTTCTTTTAAATCTCATTCCTCCCCTGTATGTATTGTTCCCACAATTCCCATTTTTCCTATGTAGTTTGCTCCTACCCTTTTCTAAAGATCTCAGTTCCAGCTGTTTTATATCTGTTACTGTAGTCACTATTTCTAATATAGTTGGTTTAGATTTTGATTTTGATTTTCTAGTAATTGTTTTTTGGCAGCCACCATAATTAGACATAGCAAGGCCTTACCATGTATAGGCAATTCCAATTCCGTATCATAACTCAGAAAAATCACACCAACCTGCCTACCCAGCATCTCTGACAGTGCATTCGGCAGGGAATCCTTAAAGTCCACCAACGTACTGCACACCCAGAAAATATGTTCCCAAGTACCTCTTTCTTCCCTGTCACACCTCCAACATTTGCTGTCTACCTGAGGAAAAATTCTCTAGAATCTAGTTGGGATACAAAAATCCTAAATCCTCTAGATGTAGTTGCATAGTTGCATATTTGGGAGACATGCATATAGCCTCCTACTGTTACTTTATGAATTGCTTATCCAGTCTTTCTTCGCAATCCTTTCTTACCTCTTCTGATTGATTCTTATAGCTATCATGCGATATTTTATATGCTCTACTAATTATTCCTATAATGGCAGCTTCTGTTCTAGATTCTACTAAAAACTCTACCAGTGCTGGCCTTTCATTTAGGACCCCCTATTTCTTTCTCTTTGCCTGTACTCTGATATCAATCCTTGATAAGGAAGGCAATCTCTAACCTGCAGTCCAAATACATTCTTGACCTCTTCCCACACTATTACCTTTGCCTCACTAGTTATTTGCTTCCAATACCTTGGATCCTTTGCCAGTTTCCTCCAATAAATTCCAGCTCCCTATTGCCTATTGCCTATATCCCTAATTGCAGTCATCCCTATCTGAGAATCTCCTCTCTCCATTCCCATGTTGGTTTAGTTCATTAGAATAGTTTCTGCTACTTTATGGATATAATATTCTGTATGATTATTGTTTTTCTCCTTAAAGGCTTGCATTCAAAATCCAGATATCTCCTTGTTTCTTGTGCTTCCCCCGTTTTAACATCATCTCTTTCCACTTTCACTTATAGTTTTCTGCTTGTGCTATGTATAGGAGCCTTCACTGTGTAGCTCTGAAAGACCCATTCAAATTGAGTAATCCCGATTCACACTGTTTTACTGGAAGTATCAGCTTATCCCACTTGACTCTTGCTGTCTTCCCCTCCCAGATAAAGTCCTTCAGCTTTTTATTAATTGCTATCCCCACTTCTCTTCTGGTTGATAAAAAATATGCCTGACCTGTGTATAAGACTAAAGGGACTAAAAACATTTTGACTGCTTGCATCTTACTACCCATATCCTTGTAACAAAGCTTCCATTTTCTCAGTTTTTGTTTTATCTTTTGTTTAGTCTCTTCCCACATATCATTAGCTGCCACACCAGAATCATTTTTAATCCATACTACTAAATACGTCATTTTATCATGTCTCCATAAATACAAATATCGCTGAACCAGTTTGTGTGTGGGTACATAATTTACCGCTGTAGCCTTTGTTTTAGCTTCATTAAATTTGTATCCCAAAAAAGATATGAAGCTGCCTCAAAATGTTCTACAAGACGGTAATGTCTCTTTCTGGTTTTGCCAGGTAGAAAATCATATCATCTGCAAATAGAGTTGTTTTTTCTTGACTACCATACCAATTATATCCTTGAATTTCTGAGTCCCTTATTTTACTTGCCAGTGGTTCTAAATGTAATGGAAATAAGAAAGGAGAAAAAGGACACCCCTGCCTAGTTCTTCTGCTCAAGCAGAAATTATCAGAGAGGACCCCACCCACTTTAATTAACAGATTAGATCTTGTTTACAATTTGGCTTTCAGAAAACAAACTTGCTTAAAATGTCTCTTCTACTTTTTGTGGATGACTTAAAATGTTATAGTTTCGCACATGATGAGTTAAAAGCACAGCTGCAAGTGCTTAAAACTTTTTCAGATTATTTAAGATCGACATTTGGTCTTGATAAATATGCAAAGCAAAATTTAAAGTCAAAATGTTGCAGTACCCAGAAACCATTAGTCTAGGACAGGAATGTGATATAAAGGAACTTGAACAGGAAGGAGTGTAAAAATATTTGGGAACTGATGAAGGATGAAGGCAATAAAACATGAACAAATGTGACTAAAACTAAGTGAGGAATACTTCAGAAGAGTAAAACTAATATCGAAAAACAGCCCTGACATCTAGGAATAAAGTCAATGTTATAAACCAATTTGCTCTTCCAGTTTTAACTTACAGTTTTAATGTGATTGACTGGCCTCAAAAGGAATTTGATCAGTTGGACAGAAAAACAAGAAAAATCCTTCACAGTTATCGAATGATATATAAAAATAAGTGTATAGCTAGATTATATATCCCTTGCTCTGAAGTAGGTATGGCTCCCCTCAAAAATGATTAAATGTATAGATCTGCAGTTGTGGGGACTGCATACACATCTGTTGACCTCATCACATACAAACATAGTGAAAGTTTTAAAACATGAGGAGAGGAAGTCTAAGATTACCTCTATGCTTAGTTTAACAGAAGCATTCAGGTGGCAGGTGGGAATGGAAATAAAACCAGAAGTAGACAAAAATCAGACAGCAACTGAATGTTCCAAAAAAACCAAAAGAAAGAATATGGAGAAGGACTAGATGAGAAGGAAAAAGATGAAGAAAAGCCATAAATATAGTGGCAAGTATGGAGATCTCGTGGAATAACCTCATGTTTATTAGGATTTGATGCAAGAATGATTAAGGAGAGGTGAGATGAAAACCAAAGGATGAAAGGTTAATAATGGCAGCCCAGGATACGGGATTAACTACACTATGGTTTACAAAGTCTATTGAACATGTGGGAGAAACAGAAAAATGTAAGTCCTGTAAAAGAGAACTGGAAACAGTTACGCAACTTGTTGCTGGGTGAGATAAACTCAGGATTGTGCAAACACTACACTATTATCCAAAATACTTGAGAAGTGTGTACACACAATTACTCAAGTACCTTATTGACAATGATCTCCTGTGCCCCACTCAACATAGCTTTCACCCACAACACAGCACCATCACAGCCTTGTTCTCCTTCACTGATACTGTCAACAAAGCCTTAGATACAGGTCACCCTAAATCAGTTATCCTATTGGATTTATCTAAGGCTTTTGATACAGTTTCACATACTAAACTTCTGACCCAATTGACTAAACTTCGCTGGGGCCTACATCCCTCAACTGGTTTACATCATACCTAAATAATAGACAGCAATCTGTAAAGTGGCAAAATGCCCAATCTGATTACCTGTCAAACAACATCGGAGTCCCACAGGGTTCCATTTTGGGTCCTTTACTTTTCAACATCTTTATAAATGACCTCAACAAAGTCACACAATTAGGTAAAATTATCCAATATACTGACAATTTGACTATAATCTCAACCTCAAACAATTTCTCTGACCAACTCTCAGCTACTCAAAATGCCTTTACACATATTGAATCTTGACTAAACAACTCTCAACTGCTACTAAATGCCAAAAAACAAGACTTATATTATTCTCTTCAAAAGCACCAGACTTAAGACTTCAAAATCTATGGCAAAGACAGAACTGAAATAGAAATAGTAAAATCTGCCAAGCTACTAGGCAATACACTTGATAACAAACTCACTTTTGAAACACACATCCTCAACACAATAAAGAAAACACATTTTAAACTTGGCAAACTCTATCATCATAAA